>NC_137455.1:79131699-79375444 GCF_964235325.1 Thermobia domestica
TGATCCAAAGATCACAATGTCCCTCCGAAAAGTGAGATAATAAATAAATAAATAAATAAATAATAAATGCAATCCACAATCTTCCTTCATTGTTTCACCATTTCCTTTCTCTTTATCCTTCACCATCCACATATCAGTATACAAATATCACATAGACCAACTCCCACTGTTCTTCCTATCAGTTCCCATGCATCTACCTTCCCATAGAGGGCGTAACCCTCGCACGGGTGGCTAGCCGCGGCTAGCAAAAAAAAAAGCTCTTAATTACCATCACACAATCCCCTAAATCCTCCATTTATGCAGCACTCTTCCCAAAGAGAGGGCGTAACCCTCTAAAAGGGTGCTAGTTATTATGACTAGCTATGAACGAACCTAGTCATAATCGCTCTTAATTGCTATTGTAGCATTTTAATAGATAGATTAATGCAACAACGTTTTGGCTAAACCTGGAATTATCCTTTATATTATTATTATTATTATTATTATTATTATTATTATTATTATAAAAGACTCTTCGCCACTTACCTATACTTTTTTGTAATTTTAGTAAATAACTTAAGGACAATGAATAATATAAAAAAACATATGAGGGGTGATCAGAAAGTAAGATTACAAAGCCTGCAGTGAAACGTGTAAAACGTGTATATATATTATTTCATACAACCAATACAGCCAACAGATAGTACATACATTAGGCTAATTTTCGACATGGTCGCCATATCGGTTGAGGCACTTGTTGTATCGTGGACATGAAGATTCCCTATTGATAAAAAATTCTTTCCTTGCGTCTTCAGCCACGTTGTCACGCAGTGTTCCATCTACTCGTCTGAAAGGAAACGTTGGCCTCCTACGTGCCTAGGACATTCACAATTCTGCCAATCAGGTGCCGTAACGTGATCCTCCTATTCTCCTGAATTAGCTCCTCCACGCGAGCTGTGTTCAAATCTGTTGATACTGTGCTGGGTTGGAAACTGCGTTCCTCGTCGGTGACGTTTTCTCTACCAACTGGAAACTTTCGACGCCATTCTGCGACATGTTGGCTAGACGTTACAGTCTCTCCGTAAACCTCTATCAGCTACAGGTGAATTTCAGCCTCGGTTACATGTTTTGCCCACTGAAATCGAATAACTGAGCAGACTTCCTCGCGAGATTAGTTTCCCAAACAAGTCACCATTTGTGTTTACATACAACTAGTGCCGTAGGTGACAGGTGGCTGAAACGATGCGTCGTTTCCAACTCCATGTATTAAAATTATCGCACACTCCTCATTCCTTTATAACAAACGAAACTCCAGAAATATCGTGCTTGTAACCTTAGCTTCTGATCCTCTCTCGTAGAAAGCAAGCCACGTTGGACATACAAAATCCTAGTAAATGAACTATACCTGTATCAAAAACTTTTCTTATAGACCAGAATATTGGGTGCGGTTGCATTTTTTTTTTTTAACTACACAAAATGTATTGAAGACAATTATTACTTCACTCATAGCATTTTTTTTTCAAATACAATTTGGCTTACTTTTACTTCTTTACTAAACTTCATTAAACATTTAAGAAGTGGGCGTGAACTTAACTAAAATCCTTAACGATTTGATCCGCATGTGTCTGTTATAACTTCTCTTGTGGAATCATACGCTTTTAACAAATATGTTACAAAAGTTTCAAAATCTAGTTCTTTGGTAACCTGACCAAGGCCCGCTTGTATTGCTCCTACTCCTCCTCCCCCCGCCGCTCAGTGAATACGACGTTTAAAGGGACAGTAACTCCCATTACTGGCTCAAATTTAACTGTTTCATCTTAAATGGGTGACAAATGATTATCTTGAGCAATGTTTCTCGAACTGTGGTCATCAGACCATAGGTAATCCTTGAGATCTGTCCTTGTGATCGTCTTAGATTGAACATTAGTACAAAAATGGAATAAGAAATTAAAATTCAAATGTATTGCGTATCACACTATAGTTGAAAATATGTAACAAGTGTGGATTGAATAAATAATAGATTAAGAAATTCAATAGGGAAATGATTGTAAAAATTCTAATAGCTTATATAATTTATTATTAAAAATATTTTTGATACCTTTCAAGGATTAAATAAACTAATATTTAACTAATAATATTAAAATTAAGGAAACTTTAATTAATACTATTTTTAAAATACTAGTATGCTAGTATAATTATGTTCAAGGGTGCTCAAAACATTTTAAAACAAGTGATAAATTTTCTGTCGAGGGGAATCCGAGTAGGAAGGTTCGTAGAACATTCTGGCTAAATAAGGTTTGAGAAAAATTAATGTAGGTCAGTCAATAACTTTTGGTCTGAGTAAATTTGAAGACTAACATGAAGCCATACTAGCACTAGCCGTTAGAGTGAATATTTGACTTTATATTGGTTATGATTTCAGAAAAATATTTTCGTATCTACTGGTAATTGATATTGGAATCATCTGTACTAGAGTGGAATTAATATAATTCGTATGTTAAAGCGGAAATGTAGTTAAACTGTACCTTAAGCTTCAATTTCAAATTTTGCTTTTCTATTTAATGTAATAACTTAGTTCTTTACAAATTCCTCATTCTATCTTTTCAGCAGGAAAATACTATCTGAGCAAATAAATAAATAATAAAAGATAGAAGTATTGAAATGTCTACCACTCTAATATAAGTATGCCGCTCAAGACACACGTAAGAAGTAAAATGCTGTATGGTTTGATGAATCAAGGTGAACCACTTAAAAAAATATATTGTCTTCAAATAGAAGCAATTGTACATGAAAAATGTCTGCGTACTTACAGTGAAAATGATTCTTAGACTACAGGTGCGAAAGCACCAGCTTGAAATCAATGTTACTTTCCTCGTCTATAGTTTATGTCTTCAGGCTGTATCTTCTTTTAATTAAAAAGGGAAAGTGATAAGAAAAATAACATTCTTGTTTGTTTCTTAATAAATAACAATAAAAAAAGTGTTTTTTTTTCTTTTTTTTAGAACTGGATAAACAATCTTGTTAGCTTTGCTTGTCGTTGCCATATGAGGAAAACTTGCAAGTGGAGTTCGACGTCGGTTGTTTGTCTGATGAAGTGGCAGTTTTTGCTTCGTTGCAGAATGATTTTGCAGTTCCTTAAATAACTTGCATCTTTTACTGTTTCTTTTTATTCATTTTTTTTAACCTGCTCCATGAGATCGAAGACTCTAGTTAAAGTCAAGGTTATGAGGACACTTTTCCATATATGAGATCATTAAAAACAAATGAATTAACAGAGATGCGTACACGAGTATTTAATCAAATGTTTGTGCTTAACACACAATGTAGATTCATGGATGAAAATCAGAAAAAGCAAGTGAAGTAATATAAAATACTTTCTCATATTGTTCGTTCTTTTGTGTTGTCTTGAACATGAAAAGTATTTCAGTTACTCAAAATGGACACTCAAAAAGTCAGTGTAATTTAGTGAAAGAAAATGGACACGCCCTTAATGAGTATCAAAACACTATCATGAACACTTAATATACATGGTGAAGCAGTGGCGGAAATAAGGGCCCCGCAGACCATATGGAAGTCCCAATGTAAATGAAACCCCCAAAGATAGATCTATATGTTGGGGATGTGGGAATAAATTAGCTCATACTATCACTGGTACTACAAATACGAAACTAGTTCCAGGCATGGTCAGTGGCACAGCCTACCAGAGTGCGCACAAGGACCGGGCCCCTCACAAACCTAAAGAATTATAGTATACAGTTTGTAATTATTAAACTAAGTTTTGTAGATGTAAAGAAAGTTTTTCACCAACTTCTTCCAAATATAGGTTCTGGTTACGCTACTGGACAGAGTAACTTCTAACAGCTGGGTCACTGCAGTGTGAATATCAACGGAGAAGTACCACACGAGTTTTCCTCACTTTGTCACTAAAAGAACATATGTACAACGGATTTTTAACAATACACAAAGAGGTTATATAGGACTCTAGCCACAGTGTACAAATGTTTCTCAATTGACAAGTGGTCAACTACAGACTGCAGAATACGAAACCTTGACACCTTACGAATATGTCACATAAAGCTATAACTAATGATTGTAGAAAACGATAGATAACACACTAATAGAACGAAATGAAATATGTAAAATAATTAGTGAAAAATTGCAATATCAAAGAAGCAATGCGAGGAAATCACGTTTGATGGTTATAAAGCTTTCAGAGCGCAATCAAGATTGGAAGTCAAACATATTGAAAACTTTAGACAAAATTCCATGTTTTTGGCATACACTGACCTATATTTTTACTATAAATCGTGAAAGGTTACTTGTAATACAAAGTTTACACGAAATCTATCCTTAAACAATACGCAAATAAGTAACTTCAATAGTCTCATGGCCAATGAAAGCTTGGTTTTACCGCACAGGATTATTGATTTAAACCATGTTGGAACAAAACACATCCGTATTTGAGACTTCATTTTAATACGAGATCACCAGACGCTATAAGACGCTTACAGTAAAAGATAACGCACTAAATATGATTGACATTAAAATCAAATGATTAAGATTAAAATGTCGGCCAATAATATTCCTAATTTGCGATGTTTATGACACATCATATTTCTTTCTTTTTTTACCCCTGTGTAAGCTTAAAATAATCTTGATTCAGCTCTTCTACATTAATTAGATACTTCATATTTCTCAAAATCAGTTTTTGGTGGTCTTGTTTTGTAGACTTCAGACACATTTGATTATTTTTGGGTAATTTGGACATACGTTATATATTTTAAATTCATTTTCTTATTGGTCGTCTTAACAGGCGATGCACACTCCTGCATGATGTTTTTAACTTCTGAATATTATTAAATCTGAGTATATTTTTCTTCAAATTCCACGCTTCATTTTAGTTTAAATACATTTTACATTATAACCCTAGGTGTATGGTACTTACGTTATTTTAATAAAAAATATCAATATTTAGGTATTTATGTAATTTAAAAGTTAACGAAGTTAAGAAAACTAACTGAAAAGAATTGGCACAGAATCAAACTCACTTTCATCTTTAATCGTTTCTGGCTTTGAACCATCAAATTCCTGCCATATATAGTTACTGAATATATATCGATATAAGAATAAATTACGAAAGAGATGGTTTAAATATAATTCTGAGAAATTGACTTGTATTCTTAATATGATGATCTCTTTTAAATTATCTGATTCAGTCATGTAAATACTTTTTTTCTCAGCAACATCGCTTTATGTTCGTCAACTATTGTTTTGTTCTCATAAAACATGAACAGCGTACGAAGAAAACTGACAAGATGTGTCAAATGGTTTGATGTAGTTGATGGCAGTGAAGCGCTTTCACTTTTCGCAGCTGATTTCGCTTATTTTCCTGTTATCAAGAAATACAATCAACTTTGTCACGACACTGGAGGATTCTGTCAAGAAGAGCTATGCAGAAGATTGGAGTCAATGACAGGATTGGCCCATATAACAAGATCTCATCTCCATATCAACTGACTGTCACGTTCAACACGTTGAACACGTTTACTGCAATTACATTTTCGGTATTTAAACAGCTCATCTATTTAAATATCAACACAACTTTAAGATTGATCCTTCATGAAGAAATTATGTCAGGCTAGATAACCTGAAGAAAGCAAAAATTCGGCAATCCCTTATCTACAAGATTGATTTGTTACCGTTTTCTACGTGTGATAGGTAATTTCTACACTTGAAACTAAATCACAAAATGTTTTACCTGTAAACCACAGTCAGTTTTTCTTGTATATCATTAGCTCCGTAAGCTGAATATCGCAGGTAGGTATTTCGATTTCAATATTCGTCCCCAAAATAAACTTGAACAGTTAATCAACTCGACTAGAATACATATATCAATGCTTAATTTGATAGTCACACTTATACTTCAACTTAGTTGCAGTGTCTCTCTTACTTAGCCCACCCAAATTCTTACATTATATATTGATGAAAGTTAAATCATCATAATAATAATAAGTTGGAAAATCGACTTCGAAATTAAATAAACATGAGTTAAGTGAACTGGGTAGTGGCAGCTTCTATATTTTTCTTCAATAGGTCTATATACTTTTTTTTAGAGGAAATGTGAAGAGTTGAGATCCAAAATTGTCTATTTCCATTTTTATGTATTATTGCTTGACCTTGACTACATACAGTAAACACATGAAATATTCACCTTTTAATACATTCGTAGAAAATACTACCAATAATTTTGATCTAGTAGGCGAAATAAATGGTAAGTTGTATTTTACTATTATCTCAGCTTCCGTTGCAAAGTTCTACTGGAAGAATTATACTTCATATTGATTGCCCCAACTGCATAGTTATTGTTTAAATAAAATACAACTTTGAACAAACACTACAGTTGAATAAATATACTTTTTTTTAGAGTTCTGTTTAAGAGTGTCTGAATATCAAGTTACAGAGCTAGAATAGTAACTAAGAACTTTAAAGATGATTTTCTAAGATGTCCAACAGATATCTACAATTCAGGGTAACACGTGCACTTTGGCTATACTTATGCTCCCAAAGAATATACTTCACACAATAGTTGCATTTATTATCGGTTGCATATAGCTTAAAGATACTCCAACTTTGACATTTAATTTTACGCCGAGTCAAAGAAAAACTAATAATTAGTTAATTTCGAATTATGTTTGAATGATTCTATCTGATAGAACTTAATTGGAAAGGAATAGAAATAATGGCAAAACGTAATTAATGCGAAAATATGGAAAATACAAGAAACCATGGTATCCATAAGGCCATGAAAAAATTGAAAATGAATTATTTGAGTTTTACGTCCCACGGTTATGCCGGTTAGGTTAAAGGAGACGGTGATGATGAGAGATGAATGAAATAGTGGAATGAAGAAAGTGGGAGGAAACGGGAGAACCCCGAGAAAACCCACGCACACGGTGTTTGTCCACCACAAAGTTCACTTGGCGGGAGCAGGGTTTGAACCCGGGACCCCAACCACCAGAGGTGAACGCTCTACCACTGAGCCACCGCGGCCCATAAGACCATGAAGTTTACATTACACGATTTCAGTCACATCTAACACCTACGAAGTAAGTATGCATGAAATTATATGACGTAACATTGAAAATCCAGATTCGACTAATACAAATCATTTTGTTTTTAGTAATTACAAAAAGTATACACACTCGAGATTAGAATGTTACCTTTTCATTTATTTGACAGCTGACATTTGCATTACTTTCAAAATAACTTTTATCATATTACTTAATAAATATTATTTATTTCTTCTGACAGAGAAATACATTTCCTAATTTCTCCAATCATCAGAGCAATCTTTTGGAAATCTGAGTTAGTGTTTTACGGACTGTAAGAAAATACAAACACTATATATATATATATATACAGTGACGGATCCAAGGGGGCTATAGCCCCCCTTTGACGCTCAGATATACACTGGATAAAATGGGCTTCTATCCTACTTTACACTGGATAAAACGGCAAAGTATGGTTCAGCCCCTCCCTTGATCATATATATATGTGTGTGTGTGTGTGTGTGTGTGTGTGTGTGTGTGTGTGTGCAGGAAGTTCAAAACTGTAACAGTACGTTTAAATTGATAGTGAAAAGTTGTATTAATACATCTAATTCCTACCTTGAACATATTGCACAAGGATGTTATACTACCTACAATTCTTTCTCAATAATAATTCAGAACCTGTGCGTTTACTAAAGGTGTTTCAAGATTAATCCAATTGTATTTTAGATTCACAGTGAATTACTGTAGATCTACATGAAGTGTTTTCTAAAGTAACCTGCTGAAATCATCATAAAAAAGCTCAAGATTTGGCAACACGGTAACGAAGACAAGGCTCCTCCCTGTATGAGGCAAACTTGTTGATCTCCTATGATATTGTACTAGATCTTTTTCTTTATCTGTATAGTTTTGCGATGGAGTATCGCATGCATTATGTAGACGGCGTTATATCCCTGCCTCCACAACTGAAAGAACGGGACAAGCTGCCTTATGTGGCGTATTATTGGCATGAAAAGTTGCTGCTATTCCGTGTGGAGAAAACAAGCGACAATTTACTACACAGACATACATACGTAGATGATTGCAGTTACTAAACAAAGGTTTTACATGCCGTATGTATTATGTAAAAAAAACAAAATAGTCTGCAATCATCTTATGAAAATTTTAGTGCTTCTTTTTGTCTACGGTTGTCAAGAACGTTAACAATGATTTATACATGGTGGAAAACAGTAACCTGGAGCATTGTGCTAAGAAATGCATATTTTCTAACCTTCCTCTTAACTCCCCCTCCCCCTCTGGAAGATACTTGCAACAATTGCTTTACATGATCAACAGTTGTAAACCAGGGTGAGCTCTTCCCTCTTTAATCACAACGTAAATCACGAAATCTAACGTTGTTTCTAATACGTCCACAGGAAGTGTTTCTTCACAAATGAGACTTCAATATGTGACAGATAAATCAAAATATAGTAGCCACAATGTCTCAATGTGAGTCGCATGTGACTCTCTCTTTTTTATCATCATGATGTCATACTTCAATAGGAGTACATGTTCTTCGACTAGCGTATTAAGTTCATATCTCACTACGTTGAGTTGCAGTGCTACGCAACTGAAAAGCTACGTTGACTTGCAACCAAGTAAGTTTGTGAGAAGATATTCTGTATTTCACGTAGTAAAATAAGTGGTACCATTCTTGGAAAGGTGTTCCACGTCGTCTTTGCAATAATTGATTGCTCTTATAGAACAAAAAGCAAGCACTTCGTAGCGCTATCACTATGTCTCATAGAAGATCTTAAGCTTGACTGGGCTTAGCTTCTTGCGGTGGGACCTCAACCAATAAAGATCACCAGGAGCTTTTATCTTTCGCTATCGTTCACCTTCGAGATTATCACTAGAGGAAACATAGCTTCGAAAGAGAATTCATTGTTTCCGCCAACATTTCCAACTTTTTATAATGTCATCTTACTAGTAAATGTACGTCTAAATGAATGTACACAAAAAGCAGTGTCTTTTTTTACTTTCATTGTACAAGATTTTTTAAAAAATGGAACCTTGCACAAAATCTCATAGGGTAATATGGTCGAAGATACCGGAAATAACATATTTCATTCATTTATTACCACTAGTAGTTAGAAAGTTTATTTTTCATAGGAGTTGACACTTATCCAAATGTGAGTTAATAAAGTGTTAATTAACTATAAACTTTAAGAGACGATTCCTCACGTCGAAACAAGAAAGAAATCATTCGTATCTGTCGAGAGAAATGCATAGTTTCTTAGCTAAGGTCGTTCAAAAATATGAAAAAAAGAACGGAGTACCAGGAACCATGGAGTGGCGATAACCATCGGCGTAAAGGAAGTCACAAATACGCCATCCAAAAGTTCATATTTTAGCTATGGGCAATGGATGCGTAAACAGACTTAAGATGGGCCCAAAATAGGCAAATAATAATAATAATAATAATAATAATAATAATAATAATAATAATAATAATAATAATAATAATAATAAGTATGCCTTGCTAATAGCAAACATAGATTCCGTCGGCAGGAAGTCGGAGGTTGATGGAAGCGCCAAGTGCGTGGTTCCTTGTGTTTGGAATAACGCGTGCTGCGATGTACGGTTTTTACGCTTTGAACAGCTCAAGCTCCGTAATTATGCAGTTTTCCCCACATGACCATATAGACTTTTATTTTATTTTTATGTGACGAATTACTTCCCAAAGTTTGTCCGTATAGTAGGCCTACGTTAACACCCTGATTAAGATGAAAGTAAATATTAACAAAATAAAAAAAAAGTAATAGCAATTCAAACGAAAGAAATTGTGCCAAATATAGGACTGAAGGGGAAAAAATAGAACAGGTGTCTAGTTTTATAGATATATTTAGTAACATTATTAGTGACAGGCCCGTAATCAGAACACTGAGACAGGAAGACCAATATCGTGTTTCAGGGATTGACTTGAGTCTACCTTTCATTCATACATATATACCAATGAACATCTTATAGTTTCAGTAGAGCTGAAGATGGTAGCAGAGGAAGCTGAGACTCCCAGTTGTAAAACTTGTTAGTGAAAATCTTATAAATGGAAAATGAAAATAGGAATGATAAAAGGATCTTTACTAAGAAGATAAAATGATTTTATGGGTTGGTAAATAAAAATTTTATAGATAAATAAAACATTTACTGGTAGGATGTGTTTAGTGGGGAGTGTTGTCCCTTAGAAGCATGGGCGCTACGAAATATCTACAAAAAAAAAGAAAAGAAAAAAAGAAAGAAAGAAAGAAAGAAAGAAACGACTGGAAGCGTTTGGAATGTGGATTTGGATAAGGATGGAGACAATTACCTAGATAGAACAAAAAGCAATAAGGAAGAGTTAGTGAAAGTTAGTGAGAGAGAACCAATGGTGGAAATATATTTTAAAAGGAAAAGAAACTATTAAAACATTGATTAAGAAGAAATTATCTTATTATGGATATGATTTTTAAAAAAGTATGGTAGAAGATAAAAGAGGAAAGAATATTGCAGTCTTTCGTCAAAACGAGGATTCAATTAATAGTAATGCTGTTCATTGTTGAAGCGAGCAATCCTCCCTGTCAGTAACTTCAACCCCAAACTATAGGAGTAAGTCTCTAATCTCCGACAAAACACACATAATGCTCTACAAAACTTTTGCATGTGTTCAATAAATATTAAGGAAAATATGTTATATTAAAATTGGGGAGAATACACTTTCTAATTATTGACGCATTTCAACTGCAAGCAGATGAGGACACTCAATTGAAAAATGTGTAAAACTTTTTCAGGCAGCCGTCCTGAATGAGGGTTTCTTCATTCATACCAGGCAAATGCCGGAATGGTACGTAGCATATAGATCTCAGCCCGCTTCCTTCCTTCGCCAATCCTTTCTTTTTTCCCCTTCCTCGGATGGGACAGTGTGATCGCCAAATCATACGTGAACCAATCATTCCTCATACGTGACAGACTCCCATGACAAGGCTATAAACGCCGAAAGCCCAGAAATCTAATTCCTAAATCCTAAATCCTTCAACTGCAAGTAATTGGAGATGAATGGAAATTTTCAGAAAAAAAATGTATCCTACTCGACTAAATTTATCTTTTACAAAAGTTATCATAGAATTTTTATTTAAATCTTCGGAGCAAGGGAGGCAGGATAAGTGAGTCCTGATATTTGACTTAACTTCAAGTGTAAGAGTGAGAATTGTCAACACAACACGTACAGGGGCTGTTCTAAAAATAAGTAGATTAATGTGTACCTCCTGCGCGATTGGCTACAATGGGACGATTTGCAGCGAAAAAGATGGTATTGGGTCTTAGGAAAGCAACGCAAGCCACATCAGTTGCTTACGCCCCATTACAATGTGCGGATCGCTTCTTGACGGAACTCCTGTTCAACTTCACGATGCCACGCTCAATGAGAGTAACGATATGCGATCAAATTTTGTGTTATGCTCGGAAAATCGGGTTCGGAGACCATGGCAAAGATTGAGGATGCTTACAGAGATGAAACAAGGCCCCAAGGAATAGTTTTTCGCTGGCACAAGATATTCCGGGAGGGCAGAGAGGAGGCTGATGTCGCGGAATGTCCTGGACGTCCGACACAATGTGACGAAAATGTGCAAAAGGTGAGACACAATATCAAATTCAATCAACGCTTGAGTACCAGACTATTTCCGAAAGAGTGCAATATTACGAAAACCAGAGTATATCGCATTCTTATAGAAAACTTAACCATGAGAAAGATGTTTGCCAAGCTGGTCCCCAAAGTGCTGTCTTAACATCAGAAGGCTGTTCATATGAGAATCTCGCGTAAACCATTGGATCCCAATAAAATTGACCCATACTTTTTAGAGTGATTGCTAGTGACGAGATATGTACGACTTATAGTCAAAAAGACGAAATACAGAGTGGCGCCCGAAGTGTTTCACGAGCCCGAAATAAACAAGGATGAGCAAGGCCCGGATGAAGGCGATGCTCATCGTGTTTTTGGACTCAAAAAAGCGTTAAACTTTATGCTGCATGGACAGTCAACAGTAAGTTTTACGTTGAAGTTCTAAAAAGGTTGCGGAAAAGAGTGCAACACGTCAGGAAGGTGATTTTTCCAACTTAAGATTGCACCATAACAACGCGCCGCCCCACACCGTTTTCTTCGTGCTGAGTACCTGCCCAGGCACAAGATAGCAACACTGCTCCAGCTAACATACAGCCTCGATTTGGCACCACTGGACTTCTTTTTGTTTTCAAGAAGAAAAAGAAGTATGAATGACAACCATTTTGAAACCCTGATAACATCAAAGAGGTCGTGACGAGTTGCCTGAGCAAGATTTCTATCTACGCTTTCCAGGAAATGTACGGCAACTAGTAGAAGCGCTGGCAACGGTATGTCGATGCACAAGGGAGATATTTTGAAGAATTTTAGTAATTTGTATTTATACTTCCATTTGCAATAAATTTCTTTTCCCGAATTTATTCTACTTATTTTTTGGAATACCTCCTGCACTTATCAAAATCAAATAATATTTAAGAAAGCTATTATAGAATATATTCTTTTTAAAAATGGGCGAGCGTCTCTCATTTTCAATTGATTTTAAATCTAAGTAGTGGAAATGATTGTGAGGCCTCAAAAAGTATACGCCTTATTCCATGAAAATCGAATATTTTTGCGAAATTTATCTTGGATCATATTTTTTAATCGGAAGGGAGAGAGTAATCCACACCACATTGGGGAGCTAAATTAACAGCTCTGACTTACTTTAATAGTAAACACAGGAGATTACGGAAAGAATCAAAGGAAATATGCATAATATTGCATCTAAAGCGAATAAGTTCTATATAAGTTATTTTAAAAAATCAGAGGGAGAATTAGTTTATTATTTATTAATTTCAATTCCATGCAAAGTGAATGATTGTGAAGCCTTAAAGAAAATGTGTGACATGTTAAACCAAAATCGAACAGTTGTAACGGAAGTTATCGTGGAACATTTTTTTTTAATTGAAAGTGGGTAGAGCAGCGTTTCCCAACCTTTTTCAACTTGCGGCACACTACAGGTGTAACTTGAATTGTCGCGGCACACTCATAGATATTATTATTATTATTATTATTATTATTATTATTATTATTATTATTATTATTATTATTATTATTTGCAAATATAAAATACCATGTTTTTTTTTTTTTGATTACTTTTCTCTTTCCCACAGAGATGAAAGCTCGATCACTGGTTTTCCCCTATGCTAATTCATTATGCTTATTTTTTATTCTAATTTTAAAATAGAAAACAATTGCAATGAAATATAGGACTCAGATTGTTAAAAATTCGCTTTCTTTTTTGAAAACTGTATCCAACCTTTCACTAAGAACGAAGATAACTAAATAACGAACGAACGAACAAATGTCTTGTTCTTTTAACTTTGCTGTTTTAACCAAAACCGGTGCATATTATTGCAATCATATAGCTTGCGATGCGTCGAAGTCAAAATACAGCTGTTGAACAAAGTGTTGTTCTGTCATTCACGTGCGAATGAGTTTTCTACGGACGTTCACTTGACGCGCACTGTACAAGTGCTTCCATTTCTCGGTGTATGACTCTCAATTGAAGCGTAACATAGCAGCTAACCATGGAAATGTATACGAGCCGAAATACTGTCTGCTACACAGTAATAGATGCAGAATAATATATTACAATATTTTTTCCATGGTAGAAATTCATAGTAATGTGAAATACAAAAATATACATTTTTTCCTATGTCTTGCAATTTGGTTGCTATAGAATTAATAATTTTGTTTCGATTTCCTCGTGGCACACCAGCGGTCCATTCGCGGCACAACAGTGTGCCGCTGCACACCGGTTGGGAAACGCTGGGGTAGAGTAACCCATCCCACATGAGGAGACGAGTAATTCATTCTACATGAGGGGACTGAATTACTGTTCATTCTTGACTGATTTGAATCCCAAGCTCTTTCAATTAAGAAAAAGAGTAAAAGAAAATGGATTTTAGATTCTACGAACGAATTTTAGAAAATTTTTGGTGCAGCTCTGAAATAAATCGGAGGAGGGGATTGCTAAGAGCAGGGTAAATTCACTACTTTATTCTTTACTGATATTTAACTCTCTGGAGAGGGGATGATCGGAAAGCTTCAAAGAAAATGTACAACATATTACGCAAAATCGAGCATTTAAAAATAATAATAAATAAAAATGATCGTGGAACATATTTTTGAAGTTGAGGAGAGGGAGTGAATTCACATTTTCGTTCTTTGCAGATTTTAACCCCTAAGCTGTAGCAATATTCCCAGTGTTATAAAGACAATATACATTGAGTTTCATCATAATCGAAAAAATATGGGTTAAACATGAGTGTAAACTTGCAACATGGGGTAGATTTTACCCCCTTATACTTAATAGATTACAAATTCAAACAATAGGATTATTTCTGCAAGTGAAAGGAACGCACATACCAAGTTATATCAAAATCGGATAAGTTTTACGAGATTTATCGTGGAATAGACGGGCAGACACACAAATGCCAATCGAGTCGAACAGCAGAAGCTTTGGTAACGCTTGTTTGAATTATTGTTATATATCAACACTCTTAATTTTAAGGTGAATTTCATTTGTTATTTGATAAAGTGTTATTTGATATAATACTTTTGATAAAGTGGATATTTTCAAATATTTAGGATCAATATTAACAGAGGAAAATCATATTCACGAAGAAATTAAGTGTTGACTAAAAGCAGGGAATTCGTGTTACTATTCGGTTCAAAATCTCTTGTCGTCGCGAATTCTGTCGAGGAATTTGAAGCTTAAAATATATAAAACGATAATCATGCCTGTTGTTCTGTATGGTTGCGAAACATGGTCGCTTACTCTGAGGGAAGAACAGAGACTGAAAGTATTTGAGAACAGGATCCTGAGAAGAATATTCGAACCCAAGAGGAACGAGAATGGGGAATGGCGGAAGCTTCATAACGAGGAACTACATAGTTTATACGGTTTACCCAACATTGTTAGGGTCGTCAAGTCTAGGAGGCTTAGGTGGGCAGGTCATGTAGCTAGAATGGAAGAAATTAGAAACTCTTTCAAAGTCTCGACTGGTAGACCCATAGGAAAACGACCATTAGGAAGACCTGGGCGCAGATGGGAGGATAATATTAAGATGGATCTCGCAGAGATAGGAATACAAAGTAGAAACTGGATCCAATTAGCTAAAGATAGAAGTCAGTGGAGAGCTTTTGTGAACGCGGCACTGAACCTCCGGGTTCCATAGGCCATAGAGTTAGTTAGTTAGTTAGTTAGTTATTTCATTTGTTATTGGGTATGCCACTGTTTGAAAGACTCATCATTCTAGAATTGTACGTATTTTAAACAAACGAATCTCGTTTCATACTAATAGGTACAAAAACTATTAATAATAAATAGAATATATGATTGTAATCATTCTTTTTCTATTCTGGAGCTGCATTTTTGCTCGACAGCGTCCAGCAATACGAAGGGAATCATTTCTTGGCTTAACTAGTGCAAAATAACTTGGTTACCGATGTTTGTCATATAGTAATTGAGTGGCACTAGACGATCCAAAACTACAATTCATGCCCTAAATTTTTACAAGTGTGCGAAAGTGGGTGCTTAATAATAGAGAACAAACACAGTATGCTGTTAGAATGAAGTTACAACATTCATTTAAATATTCACAGTATAAATATTTTTTGTGAGTAACATAACTATGCATATTGACCTGCATTGCAGGAGATTGTAGACAATCTATCAGAAAGGTTAACTAAGTTAATTGTAGTTTTCAGAGAGGGCGCAAACAGCAATTGGTGACCCGACACTTGCAAGTAGAGCAGGAAGTTGCAGAGATAGAAAACAACGAGGCAACATTTGCACAATGCCAGGAAAAGGGCGTCTGGGTGGGGTCAGCATACATCTGCAGTTTAAATGTTCACAATTTTCATTTGCAACCCCCGAGCGAATGAAAAAAAAAAAATCTTCCTGTTCGCCTACATTAGCATGTATGATGATCAAGCATGTGGACGACTTAAGGCAAGAAACAAATAAAACTCTTTGGAGGATTTTTTAACTACCAATGCCATCTCTCTTACCTTTTTCATGTAGGTGAATAGAAACGGGAAAAATACTGGTGTTCTGATTAGTTTTCTCTTAATAATTTATCATTCTTTTGTGATTATTGTGGGTGAGGTACCAGAATTAGAAAGCAGGCAAGAAAGTTGACCACAACATTTCTATTCCAAACCAAAGTTGATGAAATCTTTCACTTGGAAGTACGAGGAAATTAAATTTAAATTAGGGATATAATCTTACCGTTAGTTGTAGTATTTCGGTATTCGTCGAGGTCGAACAAATAATAATCCTGATATCTCGAGTTTCAAATTAAATTATTTCTATATTTCATGGTTTTCTAGATGAGCTATATAAGATAAAATATATACAAAAATAGAAATATTACAATCAGATTTTAAATACTAAAATAATCATACTCTGTGAGATTATTATTGAAGTGAAATAATTCACTCAATAGCAGTTCCTCGTTTCAAAACTAAAACCAACATGAAGTATAATAATATTTTCAATTTCAACTTCTTTGTGTAGGTTTTTGTTTTTTAATTATTCTGATCTACGTATGCATTTTAAAGCAAAAAGTTGTACTGTAGCCTAAAAGTAATTTTGTCAATGTAAGGAGGGGTGGCGATTAGGGGTCCAAGAGGGGACAGTTGTCCCCCACTTTTTTGAAGTGACCTCTTAATGTGTATAGTTTCATTTGTAAATGTAAAGTTTGTGTATGCATTACTGGTTCATAAAAAAAATGGTGCCATATAATATTTACCGTTGCGTGAGTACTTATTGGTTATTTGTCTTCCTGGAGAGTTAAGAAAGCTACAGAAATTCGCATGGAAAATGGCCCAAAAATTACCTATTGGAGCGCAAAAATTTCAGCGTACTTTCATTTCTTCTTTCAAGGGCTCGATATATTAGTCAACCGCTTTGAAACTAATTGAGAGAACACTTCGCCTAAAAGTAGTCTTTTACAAGTTATTCTTTAATTGGACAAAAATAGACATTCCTAAAATGTCATTATTTATTACTATGATTAATATTATTGTTTCTATTTATTTGTTTTTTAAATTTGTTATAAAATAATCTGATCAAACAATTTTCCAGACGGAATTTTAAGATGCTCATGAGCAAAGAATCAAATCTCTTATTATCTCTTCGTTGTTTAAGAGTACAAAGGGCTAATACCTACTTGCGTTGCTCTTGTCAATTTACTCAGTAAAATATGAAATACGATATACGATATTTTAACTAAAAAGGTAGTATCCTATTAGTTATACAACCTTTGGTAGAGCAAAGTGTTAGAAACAACCAGGAAGCCATCGATATAGAAATATTCAGTTCATGTCTTTATGTCTTGCCCCCACTTTTAACGTCCAATCGCCGCCACTGTACGTAAGGCATTTTCTTTTTATCTATGCCATAGATAAACGTAGAAAAGTACAATACAAAGAATGTATTTAAATTAATACTAAAACACGTGAGGAGAAATCAAGATAAGAAAGAATAATTCTGCCTTACTTTGAATTCTCATAACGTGCTTGGACAATTCTGAGAAAAAGTCATGGCTGGCATTTTTCGATATAAATCGTTGCTAACTTATCTAACATGATTCTAAATAAGAAAATTAACATCACTTGTTACACAAACTCTTAATACGATGCTAAAAACGACTCCACGTAAGGCCCAAATTGTTTCTTCGCAACCTCCTTACTTATTTGCTTGTTTCAAAATGAAGAAAGATTTTTTCCTTAATGACTAAATTCAGCTCAAAAGAAAGGGTGTTTATAAGTTACAAAATATTCTATTTTTTCGTGATAGAAACATGTTAATTTTTAAACATAGATACGATATTGTATTTGAGTTGAATTTAATAAGTGAGAAGAAGAAATTTTCGTCCACTTTTTATTAAGAACTTTCAACACTATACTATGTAGATTAAAAGAAACTGTGTTAGATGTAATTGCTTATTCTTGATTTAATTGAAAGACTTATAATAAGATCTGGTGTTGTATGCGATCCTGATCACTCTACTACTAAGCCACTAAATCACGATATCTACGGTAACGCATTCATGGCAAATCATTGAAGTGAAATGCATATAAAGCTGAAATCATAGTACTAAGAACATAAGATCAGATGACTGCACGGAGAGTCAATGATAGATAGTTTGTTCTCCTCTGGTACGAGGGGAAGCTGAATCGATCTTCGTTCCACCACTGTTTTATTGTTATTCACTTTCATGTACTATCATACATTTTGCATACATAGAATAAACATGGAGATATTACATTAAACATATAGGGCCTTATGCAGAGTCGTTCTGGCGCGTGATTAGTGCCATACTAAAGAGTTCGACTGTGTTTGCTGCAGTAATCAAGTCTTTAGTATGACACTAATCATTCGTCAAAACGACTCTGCATAAGGCCTATAATTTCTTTTCAGTTTAGTACAAGACACGAATGATACGCTAATGTCAAGGAATGCAAACATTACAGCCAAGTTAGTGCATATTTTAGATATAAATTATATTAGTAGTTGCCAACCATTAAGAAGCCGAGCCCGTAGCGCTTGTGCTATACTTAGATGGTCGTGAAAAAGATAATAAAATATACATTCATTTTTGCAATAAATATGCATCAACATCTGCATATTTTATGTTAAAAAGATAAGATGCAAGTATAGATTTACAATGTGTGTGTGTGTGGATCTTACATTTTTAACATAAATACCTAGATACATATTTTATTGTATATACAGGGTGTTACAGAAATGTGTCACAATATTTTAAGAGCAGATTCCTCACATCAAAATAAGAAAACAACGTCATACGGACCTTTGCTTAAAAGTGGATAGTTTCGGAGTACAGGTACTGAAAACGTGAAATATGAGTTTTAAAAGTTTATAGCTCCACTATTATGGGACTATCGTAGTTGGGTCAAGACATCACTGAGAAGCTGGTATGTGAACTATCCAAAGATTCATGTTTAATAAGAATGTTCTAGTACTTGCACACCAATTTTTAGAGGTGGGTGGAGAGTGATCAAGTACTCCCAAACAGCCTCTCTAAAATTGATTGTGCAAATACCGGAGATTCTGAAAGACTGATTTTTGAATAGTTCACATACTATTCTTCAGTGGTGTCTTGACTCGACTACGATTGGTCCTATAACAGTGGAACTGGGCCTTTAAAGTTCATTTTTTTTCTCGTTTTCGGCACCCTATAACTTCAAAACTGTGCCCTTCCGTCCACAGGTCCATATGAACTTTTTTTCTT
Source organism: Thermobia domestica (assembly GCF_964235325.1). NCBI lineage: Eukaryota > Metazoa > Arthropoda > Insecta > Zygentoma > Lepismatidae > Thermobia > Thermobia domestica. Next base: position 79,151,103 of record NC_137455.1, read on the forward strand.
ATTTTGATGTGAGGAACCTATTCTCAAAATATTGTGACAATACTTGATAACACCCTGTATAAAATTAGTAAAAAAAACAGTAAAAGTGCATCAAACGTAGTTGTCCATTCAACAATTCCGGCTTATCGAGGTTCTGTATGTTTTCGTGGATCTTAAATTGGGAAACAATTATGTTATTATTCTATCTTAAATCATTTTTGATTGTATTACATGAGAACATAGTGTTTTTACTCCTTTCATGAGTTTTTTATATGTTTCAGAAGATAATGCAACCTCAACTATCGTACCAACCAAAGAATAAAAATGGTTCGTAATTGATCATTTTTCAATGACAGCAAATTTAGTGTTGGCAGATGAACAGGAGTCATCAGATGAACAATTGACTACCATTGAATTATAAAAAGATTTCTTCTTCTTCTTCTTCTTCCTCTTCCCACAATAATGACTTATTCTGTAACTCTCTTTCCTCTTGCGTTGTCTGATTCTAGGTGAATGAAGCACGGGGAGGAGGAGATCACCCCCACCCATGGATGTGATAGAGCGAATATCCGTCCGTTATGACGGACGCCTTTACTTGCTCTTACGTCATGTTCCACACTACGAAAATGGACTCCACCTTTTAAAAACACTGGGGAAAAAATCCTCCTTTTTTTCCAAGATGTTTTTATGTAAGTAGAGCATCTACGGAAGTTGAATATCTTCCACAAATACAGACATTCACATACACATGAGTCATAGATTGCCATATGAAGAAAACACCTCCTATTGCCTACCACTCCAGTAAGGGTCTCCACCCTAACAACATAATTACTAGTTAATTTTATTTTTACCGAATACCTCATTCGTCATATCACAAATTTTTACGATTTGACATCATAAAATCTTCCAATTTTGCTATTAGTTATAGTGAAAAAATAAATCGTCAGTATTCTCTATGTACTTCTTATGTGCACGTTTGAAAACAGGTAGTGCAAGAGGGACAGTATACGTACAGTATATACCTAGATACTGTAGATACTAGTTAATTACAAATTGCGTAAAAATACTGAAATAAAATCATATGAAATTTATAGTTTAACGTCCCAAGTTATTCTCTGTAGGCCATAGAAGACAGAACATTAATTAAAATAAGTTATTATAAAATAATTGGTGGAATGAAAATATTGGAGGAACTGGAGAATCTAAAAAAACACGGGCAGATGTTCACACACACTAACTTGGCCAGAGATCGACCCAGAGACCCCAAAGGAGAGTGCTCTACTGAACTACTAAGTCGTTGTCTCTTTTTCTTAAATAACGTGGATTTAAAACTTAAAAGTTAGGATTTCATGTACATTTATAATACAATGTAACACACTTATAATACAAAATCATCTTAGTCTTTAAGAAAGGCTACTTGCTAATAGTTAGCAATCGTCGCCTCACTACATTGGCTGCTTCCCACAATTTGAAACTGCATAGTGATGAAGAATATGGGATAAAAATAAATATTAGAAAGACAAAAGCCATGGTGATTAGAACGAAGTGGATGGTGTCAAATGTTGAAGTAGGAATGGAGAAAAGAAAACAGGTGACTAGTTTTCGATGCCTGGGTAGTATTATTAATGATGATATAAAGTGTGAACGTGAAATAAATGTAAGGATTGGATTGGGGAAAAAAGCCTTTAGAAGGAAGAAAATACTATTTTGTGGGACCTTGAATAAAGAGTTGAGAAAATGACTCATAAATACTTCGTGTGAAGTATTGTACTGCATGGGTCAGAAACATGAATATTACGCAAAAATGATTAATAACGATTGAAAGCTTTCGAAATGTGGCCGTGGAGAAGAATGGAGAGAATTAGCTGGGCCGAACGAAAAACAAATGAGAGGGTCTTGGAGATGGTGGGGGAGAAAAAAGAACAATTCTATATATTATTAAGAAGAGGAAAAGAAACTGATTGGGACATAGGCTAAGAAGGAACTACACCATGAGGAACGTGCTAGAAGGTATGATGGAAGGAAAGAGAGTTAGTGGGCGAAGAAGACTACAATTAATGGACGATATCAAAACAGAAATTCGACCATGTAGATGAAGAAGTTACTGAAGACCGTGGAGCATGGAAGCTTCTCACTGCCAATAATGGCAGAATACCTATGATGATGATGATGATGATGTATAATGATGATATTCAACATGAACGTGCTTTGCTAGTTAGACAAATGTTGTATTAAATGTAAGTAAGATTGTAATTATTTTTATAAATTTCCTAAGTGTTTATTTCATGTTAAAGACAATATAATTTAGTAACTAAGCAATACTGTTTATAACTAATACTGTAACTAAGCAGACAACAAATAAACTACGGACCGTTGTTACCATTTAATTTAGAGCAATGCAATATTCGACAAGCTTAACCGCCAACCCATTTGAAGCATACTTGTCTACAGGTTGTATCTAGATTTGGGCATTAATATTTGCGTAACTTAAAGTTAGTTAGGAAAACTTAAAATAGTGTTAAAAGAATACAATCAGAACTTTTAAATAAGCACGATTTTAAACTGTACTGTACAGCGAACCGAAGCCTTGGGGGAACAACGGTGCTATTAAATAAACTAATAGTTGTTTTCAACATCTTTCGAATAGTGTAGAAACTTGAGTGCCCGACAATTAGGACGTCATGAACTGTACATTCAGATTTCAGGCCTACAAGAGGAGTGGAAACAGTTATACTACTCCTTTATTTTATAGCATTTTGCAGACACTTTTTGATTTTTAATCACGTCACGGTGGAAGCTATGTTTCGCATTCTACGTTCAACAGTAGGTCCACGTCTCATATAGCCTCGTTGTTGAAAGGAACGCTGAACTTTATATCGACTAACTTAATTTATTGCATTCTTCATTATTATTAAGTTATTCACTAAAATTCAGAAAAGTAGGGAAGTATATTGAAGATCCTTAAAGTAACCTATGAAATTACATGCAATACTGAGAAGATCGAATTTATCTTGATAGGATATTATCTTCTTTATTTGCATACAAATGAGTCACCTAAAGCTACCAAATTTCATAGACAGATATATCGCGTGGGAAGGCGTTTTGTTGATTCTCTCCTAGGAGGAATTCTTGGGGGTCAAAAGTGTGAGCATTTCTCGCTATTTCTAAAATGACTCTTGCCTGTATGCAACCAGCATTACATATTTGTTATCGAGCTTGTATAACATTAGAAAATAGATACCTGGTCAATGAAATAGTCCTTTGAGGACATTCTTCTTCCTCTCTTTTTATGAGGTTCTGAATTAATATCCGCAACGACGCGAACGGGTGCTTAACTAATATGTAATACTGAGAAGATTGAATTTATCTTGAATAGGATATTATATGTAATATTGATAATGTAGAACTTATCTTGAATAGGTTATTAATATAAATGACAAAAAAGATTTTTTTTTTACTTCATTCAAAATTCAAGCGTACCAGAAAATTGTTTCTGCTAAACAGATACCTTACATCTGTTGTATACTTCAACTACAGTAGTTACCATCTACGAATTATGTTAATTTATTAGACAAGAACACGACAAAATACATTTAAACATTCACTTAATAAATTTTGTTCTTAAAATGAAAGTTACAATTAGTTTCGCAGTCTCGAGAACAAAATGCAGATTCATCAATTTTTATGATTGTAGAGGCAGTCTATTATTTCGTTAATTTCTGATAACAACAATAATGAATTTTGTGTTTTTTTTTTTTTTCGTCAAATACATCGAAAGATGTATCAGGAATATCTAGTTAATAATACGGAACTATCTTCCTGTATGCTTTTCTGTGTCCTGAACCCTTTCTCGGGTAAAGAAAATATAGTTATTTATGAAACATATAGACGTTTCATGTACTAACACAAAAGTAATATTAAAATGAAGTATCTATTATCTACGGATATGCAAAATTTTATGCCCAAATCTCTTCAACTGTAAAGTTACGTCAAAGCAATTATAAACTACATCATTTTGAAGAGATTGAAAGCAAATCATCGTTTTGCTGCTATTTTAGTCAAGCTTGAATATTCATGGTGTGAAAACTTTAATATATTTTAAAAATCATTTCTGACAATTCAGATTATATTTTAGAATATCCATGTATTCGTAAAATATTTGGTTGAAATTATAAAAATAATGTTTTAAAATGTGCATAAAATTAATAAAAAATAATTCGAAGATTCAATTCCACAATTCCAATGTATACATACATTTTAGTGCTATCTTTTTATCTTAATTCCTTCACTACACACTTTCCGCATTTTCTATGTATTACATCGGGAAAATAAAATATCAATAATAACTTTCCTACAATATACGCTTCAATTTCATTTTCAAGGTTGTCGTAACTTGTGTATTTACATGGAAGCTTAATAGGAGATAATAAACAAATTGTATAACTAAATAACTTAATACGTGTATGAAATAAAAAACAAAAGTGAATATTTTTTTGCATAAACAAATCGCTTTCTTACTCCGTAAACCGCTGCACAAAACAATCTGTGTGCATTTCTCACACAGACTATTGACCTTTTCAGAAAAAAAGGGAGACAAACTAACTAAACGATGCACATTTTTATTTGATTTCAAGAAGTAAAAAATGAAAGAAAATAAGTGAATCTGGAAATAAATAAATAAATATATATTGCGTGACCACCGTAGAAGCTTTAAAGAAAATAAAAAAGAAAAAACGAAAGTGAAAGTAAAGCCAAAATCACTGTTGCAAAAAAGAAAAAGGAAACTATAAAGTTTGTAGTCTGTGGTTTTTCAATTCGTTGTCGCTGTCTTCCGAATAACAACTTCATTTGAACGTCTCTTCGCATCGTATCGTAAGAAGATTTGGTGGAAGGGGAAGAGGCCAAGGGAAAGGGAGATTTAGGAAACAAAAGAATGTGAAAGGAGAGGCGTTAACAGTACCTTCTCCTTCTAAGATTACTACTATTTTTTTTCTGGTATATGCTTCAAATATGTGTGGTCTTATTTTGCGAAAGGCGGGAAAGAGAAAGCCGAAAGCCAGAACGAAATGTGCGTTCACTCCATCGCATCAACAGTTTAAAGCGTTCTTGACCTTGCTTGTTGCGTTAGATTTATATTTAAAAAAAAAAAAAAAAAAAGTAATTGACGTTTCGTCTGCATCGGATATTACCAAAAAGTAAAACTAGGAGAAAGTTGTGCTTTCTGAGATATACTGCTTCCATTTCATGCAATTTTAATGGCCTTTCGCAGCCATTGATTCTCTTCAATCTTTCGCCAAAATCTTTCCGATTTCGAATCGCAGATAGTACCTAATCTCGCTCCCAAAAGCAGTTAATTTCGCCTACAAGGAAATTCTGAGAATTAATAATTTTGTATAGCATACAATAAAAATAATATAATCATCAATCATTATGTCTTCCGTCATTAGGCATGTCTCTTGTATTAAGATTTTTCTTTCGTGCACTGCTATATTCCACTAACATCTTCGTCCTGAATGAAAGAATTCTCTCTTTTTCGAAAATACAGCCCTTCAATTGCAATCTGTTTCTTCCTTTATTAACTTTTTTTTACTGTTTTTCATTCCACTATATTTCTTATAATGTGCCTTAGAGTACAGTTTCTTCTTTAACAACTTCTCCTAATAAGTTCGTCTTCCTATTTTTAATTATTTCTAATAGTGTTCTTTCATACACTTTTCTCAATACTTCTTCGTTACTTTTCCGTGTCATTTACCTAATTTATGCAATTCGCCACAATACCACGAAAACCAGTCTATAGTTACTTTCAGTTCTTTTACAAATGAAAAATGAGGAAGAAGAAATAAAAAGAAAAGAAAAAACAAAAATAAGCTATAATGAAATGAAATCTTTAAGTTTTACGTCCCATGATTATCTCAGCTAGGCTAAAGGAGACGATGATATTGAAAAATGAAGGAAATGGTGGAATGAAGAAAATGGGAAAACCCCTTGAAAAACCACGCACACGGTGTTTGTCCACCACAAAGCTCACTTTGTGCGAACTGGAATCTAGCCCACCCACCAGAGATGAACGCTTTATCACTGAGCCAGCGCGGCCTAAGATTACATTACTGAAAAAATGAAATCTTTAAGTTTTACGTCCCACGGTTATGCCGGCTAGGTTAAAGGAGACGGAAGATTACATTAGTATATTGCATTTTATTACATTTTGCAAATTATATTTTATAGATTATACCGTAGTGATAATTGTTTTAAAGGGTTAAAAACTGCGTTTTTTTTTCACTTTATGGATTTCGAAATTATCACGCAACATAATCTTCAGCCGCTAACCTCTTTCAAATTTAAGGTAATTGTAAGTACTGTATTACCGCTCTATACTGTGTATTATCTCTTCGCCTTTCAAGAACAGGAAAGGTAAATGGATATATATTGTAGAAGTGTTTTCATGCCCCATATCCTCAATATGTCAACCCGGAATAGTTAAAAAGCAATGAACCCGCTGGCAAAGTATCAGCGAAGCCGGTCTGTCATTAAGAGAATGTATTTTAAATGAATGCGGTGATTCTGCCATTGATGGGGTCAAGTGGCTTCACTCAGTATTAGAGAAGGTAACAGCATGGATGGAGAGGAAGGACAGTGGGTGTCCCAGGTAAAGTGATGCCGGATCGCTGTATTTGGAGAGACAGAGAGAAAGAAAGAGCTATCATATCACCCAGTCCATTAAGATAACATAACACATAACAAGTGTCTGTCTTCGCTTACAATCATCTCTGGTTTCAATGAAGAAGCTACTAAAGTGTGTTGGAAATCAACAGACGAAACAATTGCTGGTATTGTTCGACTCTATGTAACGGAGCATGAAAATAAATAAAGAAACAATATATTAATGACTTGGAGAGGAAAAGAAGTCCCGTTTAATAAGTGTTCAATGAGATATTTCCTATGTATTCTTGATTTCTGCTTGCTTGATGCTGAAGACTGGACTTAAGAGATTCATTGGAAAGCGAGAAAATGTCTTTGGTAGGAAAGTTATAGTTATCACTTTTAACAGTAATAACCTAATTTTATTCTTTTTAGTATTATCAAAATTGTAAAATACGCTCCATCTACAAATGGAATTACATAATACAATATACAAGTGAAATTATGACTTTACGGTGCCTGCAATATTGCCACTAAATTCATCCAAAAGAAGACATTGGTTCGACCATAATACTGCCTTGTATTGCACTAATTGTGAATATCTACTTGGAATGCATGTAATCTAATTACGTTCCCTACCTTATAGTAGTTAATACCACGCAACATCAAGAAATTCAGCCAGTTTCACTTCATAACGTAGGTAGTTTTAACTGCTACTATTATTTTCTGATGTAAGATACACTGAACTACTATAAAGCCAAAAAGCCAGTTAACAAAAGTTAATAGAGAACAAAATGTATTAACTAAAGATCCGAAGACTGAGATAAGTCTTTCAGCTATTTAAAAAAAAAAAAATTGAAACTCTAAATAGACAATAGGCTTACTTACGTTCACTCTCAACAAAATTAAAATTCTCGCTAGGACGTGGACAAGATTAAGTGCTGTACTTAAATACATAAGCACATGAAATAATTTATTAAACAAGTAGCAGTGCTATGTGTACACTACGCGAAGAAGTTTGGCTTGCATAGCATGCGTTGAAAATTTTCTCAATTAATATTAAAACCGGAAGCGGTAGTATATTTGTACAACTTCCGGTTTTAGTGGAGACGGAATATATATGTTGATACGCTTAATTCATTGCAGAAAATCGCTTCCCACTATCTCTTACTGTTTTTACTTTATAACAGTCAACGTTAAAACCGGAAGTGGTTGATTTTTACCACTTCTGGTTTTACTAGAAGTTAAGAGAGAAGGTTGTACCTACTCTTAGAACGCTAAAACTAATACAAAAAGTTCATCACTATCTATTATAGGTTTTGCTCTATGTAGAGCTTTGTTGAAACCGATGGTCATAGTGGATTTCGACCACTTTACGTTTTAGTACAGAGTTATGGACAGAATGAAATATATTTCGGAATGCTTAATCCATTGCAGAAATCTGCTTCTCTCTATGTGTATTACCGTTTTTGCTCTATAGCTTCAACTATTAAAACCGAAAGTGGTTGATTTCTGCCACTTTCAGTTTTAATAGGGATATTAGAGTGGAGATGGAACATATTCTTGTGACGCTTAATTGATTACAGAAAACCGCATTTCTCTTACTTTATAACAATCAACGTTAAGCAGAATACCCAATGTTGGCACGGTAAGAATACATTTCATTATCGGCAAAAAAAAAGATTTAAACGACATCGGAAGTGTCTATGTTCGTCTCAGCGACCCCGAAAACTATGAATTCAACACTTAAACCGGTCATTGTTTATCATTTTACTATATATTTTCCCTATCCCTCACCTAAGTTGCAGGGCTGAATTTGGATGGCATCGGAAGTGTCACTGTTCATCTCAGCGACCCCGAAAACTATGAATTCGACACTAATGTCCGTAATTTTCGATCATTTGTAAATATCTCTCCCCTTCCCTAAGTTGCACCGTAAAAGTGAAACGATGAAACCAATCCCAGACTCGAACCTCATCTATATGGCAAATTTGATCGAGATCGGTCTCGTGGTTCAAGAATTAAGTCACAAAAATAGTGACTTTCATTTTTATTTAAATAGATTAGATTATAATGAACAAACTCCATGGCTCTGGATAAGTAGCTTAACAAATAAAACACAGTTCTGACCAGAGCAGAATGAAATATATTAAAAACTATACTTGCAATGTGTTACAGTTTCAAGGACCTAACGTCCTCTTCATCAGACACCAACACAGACAGAGTGTTGGTGTCTGATGAAGAGGACGTTAGGTCCTTGAAACTGTAACACATTGTAAGTATAGTTTTTAATATATTTCATTCTGCTCTGGTCAGAACTGTGTTTTATTTGTTAAGATTAGATTAGAAATGGAATATATTCTTGGGACGCTTAATTCATTACAGAAAACACCTTTTCTCTATCTATTAGGCCTACGTCTTTATTCCATAGCGACCAAGTTAAAACTGAATGTAGTTTATCTTATGCCCCTTCTGGTTTGAATACAGGGTAAGAGAGAAACAGTACATATTCTTAGAACATTAAATCGATTCTAAAAGCCGTTTCTCCCTATTTCTTATAGGTTTTGATCTGTAGATCAGTACAGAAACCGGAAGTTGTAGTACATTTGTACATTTCTACCACTTCCTGTTTTAGTAGAGAGTTTGGGATGGAGATGAAATGTATCCGACTCATCATCGATTGCAGGAAGCTACTTTTCTTTATCTATTACAATTTTCACTCATTAGAGATCAACGTAAAAATCAGAAATTGTTGATTTCTATCACTTCCTATTTGAGTATCACCCCAAAACGCGACCTTGATTCCTAACTTTTAACCCCCCCCCCCACCGTACATTCTGGCCAAATTTGGTGGTGATTCATAAGGTACTTCTTGAGAATTTTTTTCTCCTGGACGGGCATACGGACATGGTAAATATACTAAAACTAAACCAAGTATAAAGTATATTTAGTTTACATAAGAAGTATAAACCAAACTCCTGAAAAGCAAATTGTATTGCATAAATTATGCAGTAAGTAAACTGTAGTTATTAGCATTATTTGATGAATTTCAAATTGTAAGGTTAATGCTTTGTAAGTATATATTTTACTATATACTAAAATATATCCTATACTATACAGTATACAGTATAAAATAAAGTAGGGGGCGCGGTGGCTCAGTGGCAGAGCGTTCACCTCCGGTGCTTGGGGTCCCTGGTTCGATCCCAGCTAGCGCCGTGTGGACATTGTGGTGGACAAACACCGTGCTCGTGGGTTTTCTCGGGGTTCTCCCGTTTCCTCCTACTTTCTTCATTCCACCATTTCACTCATCTCTCATCATCACCGTCTCCTTTAGCCTAACCGGCATAACCGTGGGACGTAAAACTTAAAGATTTCATTTCTTTTTTTTATATATATATATAAAATAAAGTATATATTTTACTTTTCTTCGATTAATGTTTGCATCACTCATAAATTTATTCAGTTGTATTATATTGTGCTAAAATTGAGAAAAGATATTTTTAAATATGTAGTCTTATATGTTTAAATTCTAAATTACGTTATGGAAAAGTACAAAATTATATCTTTGATCCCGTATTTTTTTTTTTTTTTTTACACCAAATAGTATTTGCTTTGGAAATAAAGATTCTATAAGGACGTTTTCTTGTATACCTTGAAAACTACCAGAATTAAGGGGAAATTATGCAAAAATGAACACATTATATCATACAAGTGCTCAGTAATGTGAATGTGTTGATTTGTGATATATCTAATAATAACAATATCTTGAATATGACTTATGGTCATTACTTGTGTTTGGAAAACAATATTGTATAAGGCTAAAAATGAAACACAAGGATGTTTTAAGGTACTTGGTTTCATTGTGCACTAGATGTCCCAAATAGAGAAATAGGCATTTCCCTACTTTAGTGCGGCGTTTCCCAACCGGTGTGGCGTGGCACACTGGTGTGCCGTGAATGGGCCGCTGGTGTGCCGCAGAGAAATCGAAACAAAATTATTAATTCTATAGCAATCAGTTTGCAAGACATAAGGGAAAATGTATATTTGTATTTCACATTACTATGAACCTCTAATATGAGTCTACAATTTTAAGTTTCATACCGTGTACAATTTTAATGTTGAAAAAAGAATTTGTTATCATTGTTATGACCATTGTTGCTCCTTTATTGTTGCAGACTATTTCGTAAGCTGAAATTTTAAAATATCATTCAACACTTTCGACAAAGCAAACATGCATACAAATTACCTAAATTTGTGTTTTAAAACTAAAAGAGATTTGTTTGTTCGTTTGTTATTTAGTGATCTATCTTCTTAGTGAAAGGTTGGATACAGTTTTCGAAAAAGAAAGCGTAGTTTTGCAAACCTGAGTCCAATATTTCATTGAATTGTTTTTTATTTTTAAATTAGAATGAAAAGTAAGCATAATGATTAACCACGGGGGAAAACCAGTGATTGAGCTTTCTTCTCCATGAGAAATATCATTAATCACAGAAAAAAATTACCACGGTATTTATATTTACAAATAATAATATCTATGAGTGTGCCGCGAGAATTCAAGTTACACCCATAGAGTGCCGCAAGTTGAAAAAGGTTGGGAAACGCTGCTTTAGTGGATGGGCAAGTCGATTTAAATTGATGTGACATATAAAGGCGGCGTTAGGTATGCGCGAGGCCTAGTGTCAATAATGACCCCGAGGGACCAGAGTACTGGTAAAAATCGTCGAGCGCCGACATGCTATTTTTAAAGCTGATAAGGCAGTAACTTCCTAAAACTTCCTCAGATGCTTGACTTTAATTCCTACACCTATACTTTATTAATAAAATTATTTTTTTTTATGAACAATGGTTTCTTATGGAAAGAAATCCGATTTAATTTATTTGAAGAAAGTACAATATCTTTTTAAAAGAACATTGCTACTTACAAGTGCACTGTGGATTTCTTGCACGAAACGTATTCAGAACATGGGGCCTCCCTAAACGCAGGGCCTGGGGCGGTTGCCCCATTGGCCACCGCCCAAACTCCGCTTCTTGTGGCATATATTTAACACTTCGTGCAGTTACTTCCAAACAGAACACAAGTAGTTATGCAAGCAAGAAGGAAAGGTCTACGGAAGAGAGGTGATTATTTATTGTTCCGGTGTGCGTATATATCCCTCAGCCTAATTCTATCTCTCTTTCTCGATATATATATATAATATTGATACGTATTATGTGAACGATCAATTCACTCACTATAATTTAATTCACTCATGGTGACAAGGTCATACACAATTTAAAATGACCTTGCAATCAGGAAATTAAGCGTTTAAGTTTAGAACTCAGTACCGATATATCATTTCAAGTTCTTAACAATTTTCCTCTCCCATGACTTTCCTTATGGTAAGTACCTAAACAGCATGATCTTTCAATTTCAAATATGCAACTAAGACTTGCCTTTTATAAAATTGTTTCAACATATCAATTATCGGAAAGCTAATTGAACGTATTAGATTTTAGCTAAATTGATATTTATGGAAATAGATATCAGTTGAATCAATTAAGTTCAGTTTACTGGAATTCTATGAAGTATTACAGTAAAGTATATAAATATTGATCTTTATAACGACATCGTATGGGTCTGCAAGGTCATATTGAGAAAAATGGAGGCATGGAGTACTATAGGAGGAGAAAATTAAATTTCCTTCCAGTGGTCGAAGTGAGACGGTATGCAGTGGTATAGAGACCTGCACGGGCCGAATGTTTCGGCCCGAGCCCAATCCGGCCCGAACGTACCTAGGCCCGGCCCAGCCCGGGCCCGAAAAGTTTTGGAGATTTTCGGCCCGAGCCCGGCCCGGCCCGATTAGTTTTTCAAAATTCTTGGCCCGAGCCCGGCCCGGCCCGATAAGTTTTTCAAAATTCTTGGCCCAAGCCCGGCCCGGGCCCGATAAGTTTTAAAAGTTTTTGGCCCGACCCCGGCCCGATGATTTTTTTTAAAAAAATAGCTCGAACCCCAATCTTTCTCAAACTTTAGTACTAAATTTGACCTAACCCTCAGAAACATTTTCTAAACTCTGGTTCACAACCTGACGCTTGCCTCCCGAATGGTACCATGCCTCCTAGAACTTTGCCTGTCATAGAGAGAACAAAACCTTCATTTCCTGTAACAAAAATCTAACTTAATTGATTTTTAGCATAAAGTGAAGATGGCAATATTGTTTAGCGACAGGCAAAACATTCCCACCCCTTCTTGTCATATTTTGAGTTCAGTAAAGGTCAAGATCAGAGCTCAATTTACCGCATAATGCCTGCAATCCTCTATAGGAAAGTGGAGCCGCTAAGCAACACAAACTGTAAATAGCTATTCCATCCTTTGTAACATTTTTCACGGACACACTTCTTCAACGTTTGGCTTTATTCCAATTATCGTTTAACGAAAGTCAATAATTATTAAAGAATTGCAATTGATCGACCCCAGCCCGGCTCGACCTGAAGAGAAATCAGTGTCGGCCAGCCCAAGCTCGGCCCGGCACAAAGAAATAACAGTGTCGGCCCGGCCCAAAGAAATAGCAGCGTCAACCAGCCCAAGCCCGGCCCGTGCAGGTCTCTACAGTGGTATGCCATTCCGCCTCTGGTTTTACTGTGATGAAGGCATACCGCCTCTGGTTTTTCAGGATTCAATATATACGTCACTGGAGAGTATATGCTAAATACCTTTAATAAATCCATTTTAAACAAATTAATTGACGAATAGCTATGCACGTAAAAAGATTTTATTTTTATATAGAAATAATTTCTAAGTTGACATGAAGCGTGGACCTACGGAAGGCTACATGAAGCGTGGACGTACGGGTTACCATGAGATTGGAGCGTTCATGGGCCTCCATCTACATAATTTTAGGTCTCCTTCATTAAGGGTAGATGCTAGATATTTATAGTCAATAGGAAGTACAGGAAGGGTGCCTATAAAGCCAGAACCCTCATTACAGCTATTTAATATGCTTGCACATCTATCCGGAGAATAATTGACAAATTTGATGGACAGGGAGAGTTCTGATCTCTTAGTTTCGGCTCTGCATTTGTATCCGCAATATCATTCGTTTTCATTGAATCTCTGTGTTAATCGTCCTCACCATGATAGATTAAGGATTGTATAGGGCCGTTATAGTGTAACAATCAGAGAGCTCAGAGTAGAATATGAAACCTGGTCTAATTCATGAAGTTTGTACGCACTTGCTATAGTTATAATTTGTTGTTGTTGAATCCCACGTAGCTCGCTGCTGGAAACAAACATTAAACTCCAAAAAACAAATAAGTTTAAAACAAGAAATCTGGATGTTGAGTGAGTTAAAGACAGGCTGATCGAAACAAGCCTTATTAAAAGGAGCCATCCATATTTAAAAAATGAGAAAAGATAGAGAAAATAAATGAATAAATAAAACAAAAAGAAGCGAAAGAAAATAAAAGAGGTAGTAAATACGAACATTAATATCTAAAACCTTAGTTTACAGACTTATGAGCAGCCAAGTACTGCATGTGTGTATGATGTGTAAACTCCTAAATAAAACTTCCTTAAATGTCACTAAAAAAGGAATATAAGTCAAATCATGTCAAAGCAAAAATTTTGGACAGATCGAAAGCTTGACAAAACATATAATCCTATATGTTCAAATATGTATTTGGTATTCGTTGTAGGATTACCGACCGAGTGAGTGTGAACTGCCAATTGTTTTTGTTGTATTACACATTGGTAATAGATCTATTATTAATTGGTCTCGCAAGTTGCATCTGATTGTTAAATAAATAAATAAATAACTTTAAAGACTAATTATGAGTGAAATAAGACATTTTAACCTTGATAAAAGTTTTTACCTCGCACATTTTTTTGGAGTTTATAGATCGATATTAGAAACGCCACATATTATTTAACTTCCAAGGACTCGATGCTGAGCCCAGTTTTTCTTATTTTCTTGTTTCATAAGGTGTTCTTTATTATGCCAGCCAATTTCTGTCTATTTTTTCTCGTGTTACTATTAATCTAATGTAAAATCTTACCTTTAGTATATAAGTAAATACATGGAATACATTTATCCACAGCGTCAATAATCTATTAGTTAATATTTCTCTATAACTCTAAAAATCTAACAGAAACCTGAAAGTTGGGCAAACTTGGATCTTTATTGATTATCCTGCTCTAGATTAGAAAACGGGATAGATTGGTTATCTTCTTGGATAACCCTTTGAAAACTGATTATACTGCTTGATTTTTTTCAGTATTTTCTTTAGTTGTACTAGAGAAATTTGGAGATGGTACCATAAACGGCTATCTTATTGTGTCCATACCTTTCATAGGATATGTTCCGTCAATTAGAGCCTTAAACAAATTAAGAGCTTGTAATCAGATTAAATATAATCAGTGACATAACTAAGGGAGGGGTCAAACGGGGCTTGTGTCCCGAGTGCCAGATTGAGTGAGCGTAACATTGGGCAAATACTAATTAGTTTGGCTATGAGACAAAGACTAAGACAAGACAAGTCTATACTATAAGACAAAGAAAGTTTTCGCAAACTAAGATCATAAAAAAATTACCTCAGAAAATTAACAGGACAAAAACAACTCACTAAACTTAGGATCATATCCTTCAAAGCTATCTTTTGAGGATACTGTAAAAAGCTTTGAAGCCAAAAGAGTCCGCAAAGTTAAATTTTAGTTCCAGTTTTTTTTTTCATTTAACTTACATCAGTTTAAGAGATTTGCAAAATGTCCGAGTAGGGGAAAAGAGGGTAATGTCACGCGGTTTTTTTTAATTGCTCAGAACAGCAATGAGAGAGCACCATGGAATCTAATGAATAGTGCTGTACATACCTATGTATGTTTACTATGAAATAACTCGGAACTATTGCGTAATTACTCTCCGTTATAAGATAGCAGACGGAAATTTGAAACCTTACACTGCGTGCAATTACCCTGCAGTTGAGAGTAATAGCACGCAACAGTTGAATTCTGAGTTTAATTCGTTTTTAAACCTTCCTTATGAGGATATTCCCTAAATGTATTTACTTTCTTCGCTCTTTGTTTTGGAGAAGAGCCTTTCGAGGTGTTGCTGTTAGGGTTTCTGAGCTTTGGTGCTTTCTCTTCTGACGATGGTGTTTGCCTACGAATTGGAGAAATTGTTGTTAATGGGACTATTGCGGAGGGTTCTTCGGAATTGCTGACTTCTCTTGATGGTCCAGCAAGCGCCAGTTCAGAAACATCACTAAATTTTTGTTTCATCGAGTCCATTGCATCACGAGGAAGGTTTCCTTCCATATTCTCCTCAGTCTGATTACAGCACCGATCACTTGTAGCAAAATCAGCATCTATAAAAACTTCTGAATTCATGGGGAACGTACCACACTTTTCAAAGCCTGATGCGGTATTTTTAATCACACGTACTGTTGTGTTCATGCGTGCTATTACCCCAAATCAGGCCATCTTGATTTTTTTTTTTTTTTTTTTTTTTTGTTCTTGACTGGCATGCGTAAATATTATAACAAAATACTAATCCTATATTTATTCTAAATTGACTATTCATACATATTCACTGCAAAAATATCGTACCCCAGAAGTAAGTTTGAACTTAACCACTAAAGAAAACTGGTGAAATATTTGAAGAAAAATAAAAATTTTCAATATATGGTCATACTCCGCAGTACGTTCTCTGCAGCGTTTTCCCACTCAAGTGAGGTTCATTGGGCACGTTGTTGCTAGGGTTGAGCACCATGCAGGCCATCTTCTTCTTCTGCTTCTTCGTAAACAGGGATGAGTGCAATTATACACAGCGTGCCATTATCCCGTTTTCCCCTATATAATACTCGAGAAAACAGCTTGACTATTTGTCATAATTAAATATTCTATTCTAATCAGCAGACTGTTGATTCATTCTTCACATATGCACATCTCGATATAATTCCTAAAACATTGTGATGTGCAGTTACTATAACAAAACTATAAGAATATGTCAAACACGCTACTCTCAGATTATTTAGCAATCAAGTTCTAATTATTTTGGTGTTTTATCTTGTACTAAGGATTAAATTATGTACTGTAATTTTGAAATCAAACTTTACTACTTGAAGAAAAATGGAATAGAGGAATTACTATGTGATGTCAATATCAGGTGTATTCGGGGAGCGTTTTGGTTTGGTTGGTCAAGAAGGTACTAAGAAGGGCGCCGATTTCTCTGTAACTTTGGAGGGAGGCATTCAGATGTGTGTTTGGTTGCAGACAAGGGTCTAAGAAGGCATATATGAGGATTTGAAGACAAATTGAATTCAAATTATGCCAAATATTTTATATTCATAAAAAAAATACATATCACAGTAAGTCATTATGAAGGCAGGCCCTGCAATTACAGAATTAACTATGTTTGTGTAACGCTTAAAGAAGCATGAGCATTAGGGGCCAGGGGCCCCTAGGATCAACGCCCTTGGGCGCAAAGCGAGTTCTTGCCCCGGGCGACAACTAGCTTACTTGCGTTGCTGAATATAATTTTTAATTGCTTAGTTCAATAAGTTGCTAAATCTATTAATGTTTCAGATTATATTCAAAGGTATTTTCGTCTATAATTTTACTCTTCAAATTCTTATTGATTACTCTATGTGACATTAACACCCACTAAGGAACTAAGTCCCGTTCCGAAGAATGTGTAAACACTTGTCAAAGCAAGGTTACCATGATTGTCAAAAACATATAAAAAAGAAATAACTTACCACAACTTCTACCAGCGTAAGTCCATAGGCAGCTATTCTTAAGCACACCACACCACAACACTTAGCACTCACAGGTGAATCTTCGAGTACTTCTTGGGTCCACGGAAAGACCTTGAAAACGCTCAACCACTTCTGTCGCTCTTCTCAGAGAGGTATTACCTCCTGTTCTATAGCTACTGCGCAGGCGTCCAGGTAGGCAAAGTAACAACCAAACAAGTAGAACGTCGCAACTGCATCTGTGGATCAACCGAAAAGATAGCAAAGAGGTTGTCGGATAATTCTATCAACTAATAGTCAATTTGGATTATTAAAGAAAATAAACAAAGGGCAAATGTAATATATTTGCTGGTAGAGTGATGCATGACCTTCGTTAATTTTAAAGAGAATCTAGATAATTTTGTTTCTCTTCTCATTCTTTTTGTAATTAATCAATTTAAAAAATTGTTTCTAAAATTTTCAATAGCTTAAATATAGCTGGCATTAGATAATCTTTGGTTTTCCCAAAAATATTAGCACAATTACAATTGATTAAGAGGAAATGATATAAAATTAACACATTATTGAGTCAAATGGTCAATAGTGTCAGTGCACTGATTGTGACACTCTAAGTTAAATGAAAACTATATTTTGACTACAGCATGCAGCAATCACTTTTCTTTTTCTCAATAATTTTGGATGTGGTGAGATTTAAAAAGACAAAGATATTTTAAGATATTTTATGTGATGTTTTAATTATGGTACGTACCGGTACCATACATTTTACTTTTTGCTTTCTCTAATTTGTGGTTTATTAAATTCAAAAAAGTAGTTACACCAAGTCGTGCCAAAGATATATTGCTGTGAAATACTTAAAAGAAAGTGACTTTATACTTAAAATGCGTTGTGCTCTGTATTGTATGCAGCATTCTGCCTTACAGGGAAAGGTATGTTCAATTTTACCATATAACGTTCTAGTATAACCACGGATGTAATGGGGCGTATACGGGAGTATACGGCGTATACCCACCTAAAATTTTTGTAGTCCAGCGTATACTCAGCTTAAATTTACGAAAGAATAAGCCTATATTGGGGTGCGTATACGACAGTAGTCTTGCGTATACGCTATAGTACTTTTGAAAACGATCGAGCGTATACTTACCAAAAATTATAGCATTACACTACTGAGTATAACCCTACAAAACTATTCGTTAAATTAGTTGGTCACTGTGCAGAAATTTAGATGCAAATATATTGACTTAATTCAATATTGCTGCTTAAATTATTATGTCGTTTTCAATATTATCAGAAATAAAATAATTTGCTCCACATATTCATTTAACATACATGAACCAATCAGAAATATGTACGATGAGTGCAATTTTCATGAAAATTCAGAGGAAGAGAAAGAGAGAAACACCTATAATTACTGTTGGTGCAGGTAAAATCTTCAAAATAATTACAATTTATACACTACTATTGTTGTAATCTGGAACTATGAATTTGAAAGCGCTTAAATTTTCAAGTATGTGTTTAATATATTCATTATGAATAGAATGTTGAAGGTAGAAATAATGTTTTCGTAAATTCTATAACTATACTATCTGGATGCACAACTAATGAAGGGAAATGGCCAACCACACAGCTCTACCCACAGTGGATAATGTGTGGTCAGTGCTTCATTATTTCAAATTTGAGTAGGTCAAACATGAGTGATGATTGTCGGTGAACAATAAAATTCAGTATGTAAATTGTGCAGCGTTTGATTGTGTGTAATACTTGATTTTGCAAAAATCGTCTGTTCCAATCAGTTTATAATTACACCTTTAAAGAAGTTAAAAAAAATTATCTATCTACCTATATATATATATATATATATATATATATATATATATATATATATATATATATATATATATATATATATATAGTGTTCATTTATTATGTTGCCAAAATCCACTGGTGAAATCCTCAAACCTAGAAAATAATAATAATAAAAAAAGTTGATATGAACATAGGGCGAAAAACACGTTGTTTCAAAGTTATGAGGTGCCGAAATCGGGAAAATTGTAACTTTGAGGCTGCCTAGCTCGAAAACTATGAGATATATCAAAGGCGGTTAAAGAAATATCGGTCAAAGGCGGTTAAAGGTGGATTTTATAGAGGGAAGTATAGGTTCCGCTTTTCCACCTCTCTCTCTAAAAATCATGTGCGCCGATAAAACCCAATTCTGAAACATGGTTATTTACATAGACAGTGTACTAGATCCTCTAATATTTCTTTGACCTCCTTTGATATAGCTCATAGTTTTCGTGCTAGCCAGCCTCAAAGTTACAGTTTTCTCTATTTCGGCATCTCGTAACTTTGAAACACCACGTTCCTCCCCCTATGTTCATATAGACTTTTTTTATTGTTTAGGTGTGAGGATTCCACCAGTGGATTTTGGCTACATAATAAATGAACATCCTGTATATATATATATATATATATATATATATATATATATATATATATATATATATATATTGAAATGGTTGATTTACGTAGAAGTTTAGGGTAGTAAGTTTCTTGATTAGAAATTGATTATGGTCAATTTGGTTTGAGGATATCAGTGTTCCTTTACTACAAAATCAAAATAATACTCTTGTAAGTATTCTGCCCGCCATTGATGTAAGTAATTTATTGCCATCCACGAACATTTCAGCTATTATTATTCCCCGACTAACCTTTTCCTGCACAAGAATACTTTTCTTTAATAAATTAATCAATTACACTATCCTTGCTCTTTCCCTTCCTGTAATTCTGCATCACTTCGAACACCATCCATCACATAGAGCAATACATATTTCTTTCTTCACAACGTTATTGTTTTTATCTTAACCCTTTCTTTACCAAAAAAAAGTCGCCTTCTCCCATTTTTTTTGACAATCCTCCTCGCTCCTTGATAGCTTAATCCAGTGGTTCCCAACCTCTTTTGATTGCCGACACACTTTACTGAAATTCCAGGACATTGCAACACACTTGTTTGATATTTTTATTATAAATAATAATAATAATAATAATAATAATAATAATAATAATAATAATAATAATAATAATAATAATAATAATAATAATAATAATAATAATAATAATATATGTTGTAATAGTGAAACCAACTACTTTTTATAGTGACTCTATATAGCAATGAGCATTATTTCTCCCGCTGGAGCTGTTGACTGGTATAGTCTGTCTTGATCTTAACTAATTATTATTAAATTCTTCAAGATTTTTTAAATTCTAAAATTTCGCGATGCACCTTCGGGGGACTGCGTGACATACCAGTGTGTCGTGACACATCGGTTAAGAACCACTAGCTTAACCCAACTTATTTTCACTTCTTCTCTGTACATATTTTCAAGTTTCTTTTTTTAAATTTATTCTTCATAGCATTTAAGAATTCCCATTTACAGTTAAATACCTCATGTATTATATGACTATACTTGGAGTTTTGTTCTTATTCTTAATTTTTTCATCCCTATCCTTACTTTATTTTTCAATCTCATTTCATGTCAGTAATATTACCAGCGAAGTATCAAAATTCTAGATTTTTAAGAAAATCTTTTAGAAGTCTGATTGCTTTTATAAGTGGAAGAGCATAAATTGATTTTGCTAGTTAATTTGTGTGTGACAAAGGCTTAATTTACTGTTTTGTTGTTGTTTTGTTGTTTGTTGGGATAGTTTGAGTCCCTTTCCAGTACCTACATGAGATATGGACCTATACTTTAAGGTGGAGTCGAAATCTCCCTAATGTGTTCAAATATCAATACTTTCCTTTCGGGAATCGAACCCAGAATTTCGCACACTATACCCAGTTCTAGTATAAATTGTGTAATTCTTAACTTATCATTTTCTTCCTAGTTTCCAATTTTTTGTTCCACATACTCTTAACGTAAGGAAATTTGAATAAATTTTGTATATAACATAGACGTAAAAATTGTAAAGGAATCTATGCTTTAACACAAAAGCAATTACCCTAATGAAATTAGAAATAAAAAGAGTATGCACACATCCTCAGTGCGGATTTTAGGGATATCTGCCGAATTGTTACAACACCGTTCAAAACCTTAAAACTACATCCGAAGCCATGTTATATAACCTCGCTAGGTATACCGTAATTATCCAACAATGACTGTTTGCAGTGCCCCCAAGTGGTCTTGTTGACTGTACCTATACCCCTAAAATCTGTGATAAGCCTTGTATTGAAGTATTTGGACATACATTTGAGTTTAAAGTTACATTAAAATCAAAGTTAAGGAACTATTTATGCATGTCGAAACTTAGTTTCGATCATTTGCTCTCAGAATGGAAAAACATAGGAAAAAAGGCGAAGGAAGGAAAGATCTCGGTGGGGTTCTATTTTAACATCTTATGGACATCCTAATAAAAATTCGTGAAAGAATTAACATTCAGTCAAGGAGGACTGAACACGGAAGTTATTTTATATTCGTATAAAGAATCGTTATTATCACTTCATTATGCTTTATTTAATGCTAGGAACAGTATAAGTAGCTGTCCACGTGTCGTGCTACACACTCATCTTTACCTTATACGGAGGCATAACAGCATTTCCTAAGAGTTCCTATTTCGTTTCTTATCAATGTGTGGTCGCTACCGAGTCAAACAAGTTTCTCGCATTAAATTATATATACACAAAGCAAACAAAATAAATATACAACAACAAAAAACACTTGTTTTTTGTGTGTTTTCAGCAGCATGTTTTCTAATTGGTCTCTCTACGTGTTTAATTACAAAAAAATAAATAAGTAAAAGAAATAAATAATAAATTACCAAGCAAAAGCCCGCACTTCAAGAATAAATTATGCTGAAAATATTTATGAAAGAACTCTAGCATTGAATGTGGAAAGCTTGTACTTCATTCTTATGATCCAGCAGATCCGATCATTGACAGATTGTTATTTCCATTCAGCGACTAGACATGTATCACCGATAGGATCTTGTTTTTTGATTGGGAATTCCCGAGCGGGATCACCTTTCTGTTCTGAAAAATAGATATTATCTGCCGCTTCCTGTTCAATTGTCAGTATAAGTAAGCTTTAGTCAGTATAGATACTAATATTAGATTTGAAATTGAAAGAGGTGTTGTTGTTTAATATGTTCATTTTAATATTTTCATCATTTTCCTGAAGGTTACTGACTTTTTGATGTTCTTTCTCGGCGCTGTTTTTCGCGTTCGTAGGTAGCGTGCCCATTTTTATTCAATTCTCCTTGACCCTTTCCTTATAGGAGAGTTTCTGTCATAAACCTACACCATTCTTATGTTTGTTTGGTTTTTATATGTTCTTAACTTAAAACTTTTCAGTAGTTGCGCGGTTACCATTCTTTCTGTGCAAGCGATCATGGATTCGGTGCCCAGTTGGGAAATTAAGGTTGCTGACAAAACAAAGAGTTAGGCTGTCTCGTCTCGAAAAGGTGTCGTAAAAGCGGTATCGCATCTCGGAAGTAAATTTGTTTCTATTGGAAGAACTCTATCTCGCCATTTTTCATCTCATCTCGTAGGCAACCCTATGGGAAAAATAGTATGTTGCCTACGGCTCCCAGATTTTCAGACTAAAATCCGGGACACCTAATGAAAATTTACAGTATATTCATAGTTACGCACTTGTTTCTGGCTCAAATATAAGAATTAATTAAATAATAAATTAACAGTCACCAAAAGTGATTAACAGAGAGTAGATTATTCTTATGAGTTGAGCATCGATGACTAATAAAAGAGTAGATTATTCCTATCAGTTGAGAATCGATTACTAATAAAAGAGTAGATTATTCGTATCAGTTAAACATCGACAACAAATAAAAGTTTAGATTATTCCTATTAGTTATGCAACGATGACTAATAAAAGAGTAGATTATTCGTATCAGTTAAACATCGATAATTAATAAAAGTTTAGATTATTCCTATTAGTTATGCAACGATGACTAATAAAAGAGTAGATTATTCCTATCAGTTGAGTATCGATGACTAATTAAAGAGTAGATTATTCCTATCAGTTGAGAATCGATGACTAATAAAAGAGTAGATTATTTCTATCAGTTGAGAATCGATGACTAATGAAAGAGTATATTATTCGTATCAGTTAAACATCGACAACTAATAAAAATTTAGATTATTCCTATTAGTTATGCAACGATGACTAATAAAAGAGTAGATTATTTCTATCAGTTGAGTATCGATGACTATGAAAACGGTAGATTATTCCTGTCAGTTGAGCATCAATGACTAATAAAAGGGTAGATTATTCCTATTAGTTGAAGATCGATTACTAATAAAAGCAATATTTTTAAATGCCGCGCAAATATGTAGGAAAAACCGGAACATTTCAAGTTTTGAAGAATTTCTAGGGAGACAGATGACGTAAATCCGGGTCTGTCCCGACTAAACTGTGATGTCTGGGAGTCCTATCTGTAGGTCTTGTGTCATATAGCCTTGGTGCTGAAGATGGATGTTGATTCAAATAACCAATTAACCTAAATCTAATATACTGCGGTAAACGCCTTATCCGCAATCTTATCTCTTCTTTGACCCATCTTTACTTCATCCATTTATAAGTCAACGCTCGTGTTGGCAAACACATTCCAGCAAAATGTAAAAACCACAGGATGATCATCTATTGCAAAACTCATCACGCACACCTCTAAATTGTAGCGTATTATGTAAAAACGAACTTAGCACCAGTCTTTATCTACTTTTAGGAAAACTGAGTATAAAGTTTGATGTCCAACATCAATGTAGCCATCAGCTATATAGATATTATCTCTTTTATGAAGAAGTGTTTTCCCATCATACCCTTCTCACGTAACGTTTTAATGCGTATCAGGAACCAGTCACTGCACTTACGTGGGTTTTCTAATTTCAGCACTTGGTTCGTTTAATCATCACCCGTTACAATCCTCGTGAGATGAGTTTCCACAAATAGTATAGTATGTTGGAGGTCCAAAGCTGAAAACATTTAGTACTTAATGAAATTTGCAGCGTAGTCTCTTTTTATCAAGTAGTGTCTTATACTAAAAGTCTCCGGATATCCACCTTCAGCTCAATCCAATTTGGTTGCCGTATTCGATATGCGAGAAAATAGAAACTAAAAATTTTACTTTTTACCAACATGAGTGTCTAATAGCAATTTCAAATTAAACCAATGGATCCGATAGAACCTTGAATGAAGCGAAATTACTTTTTGCTTAAGGATCTCTCGTCCTGAAAAAACATCAGACTAGTAAAGTCCTGTATATAGACCTAACTTTGAAGTAGAATCAACTTTGTGTCGAACACTTTTTAAAAGTTCTTTTCTGTTTTCCAACTTCTGTCTCGTTAGAAGGCAATAATTCTCTCAAAATGTCGTTAAGTAACTGCGAAGGTTACAATCTTTTATAAAAGTGCTAACTGTAAAGACACTTCCTTTGCATATTTTACTTCTTTCTTCTCGGTCGTTACAAATATATTGGCTAATCATTGTTCAATGTCAATGTATGTGGACAGTACTACTGTGAATTCTCTGTCATGTTTTCTCCCTCTCTTTTCCCCCACAGGCTCCGAATATTATTTTATTGGCACATCCTCAAAATCAGTTCTACTTCTAAGCTTAGTAATTCTAAGCTCAGTAGCTTATAAAGAACAAATCCACTGATTCACTCGTAACAAATCCGAAAACTACTAGGCTTAAAACTTTGTAATTTTGTAAAATTACTGTCCATGCACCCAAGACTGTGGATAGAAGGTTGTTTTGTGAAATGTGCCTCCTAAGAAGGATGTGTGTGCTTCTATATATGTGTGTCGAGCGATTTGAATGAGTTTTTGACGCTTGTCAGATTTCTGAAGTTATTAGGCGTAGAAACTTGAAATTTGTATACATTAAAAAAAAAGTCATAGGTATATTTACAAAGAAACGGTGGCAATTGGTTTGCCAAACCTCTATGTAAATCAATTTACACATATAAAGTAAAGTTACTAATATGAAATGGTCTAAAATTACATTTTTATCAATAAAAATATCATATTTTCTTATAAATTTACTGTAAATTTGTAAAATTAACCAGCAAATTTTATAATTTAATCTAAGGAAATGTAAATCAACTTACAAAATGAAGGTAAATGATTTTACATTAATATTTGGCAATTTAATTACAGAAATTTTTTTAGTGTAGATATTTTCCTTGTACCTAGACTGCAGATAAGACTGTTTTGCGAAATGTGTCTCCTAAAGGGTGTGGGGGGAACTTGAGTGAGTATTTGACGTTTGCCAGATCTCCGAAACTGTTCCGCATAGAACCTAGAAATCTTGCATAACTATTGTCCTTGTACTGTACCATAAACTTCAGATAAGATGTGTTGCGAAATGTATTTCCTAAGAAGGAATTAGGGGGATCACCTTCAGTGATGTTTTGGCATTTGCCAATTCTCCAAAACTATTAAGCGTAGAACTATTGCCTAAAGGTTTTCCTTGCACTTTAAGATGTAGGTGAGACGGAATTTTGGAAAATGAGTCACCAAAGGTGGGGGAGGGGAAGAGGAAGTTGAAGTTTTTTTAGTCTTTTGCCAGAGTTTCTAAAGTATTAAGCGTAAAATTTTGTAATTTTGTGTAAATATATTTCTTTTCGCCTAGGCTATGTGGGATTATACGAAGTATGACGAATAAGGAGGGAACGGCGAACTTAAATCATTTCCCTTTCGCCTGTCTTCTAAAACTGTTAGACGTGGAGTCTTGAAATTTTCTGTAAAGCAGTCATTTCACCTTATATTGTAAATAAAACGTCATTTGGTGAAGCATAAGTCATAAGGGGGAAGAAGAAAAGCGTAAATTTTCCGTCATTCAACACATCTCTAGTAAAAGTGTTAGGCGTAGAACTTGAGGTTTTGTTTAAATCTCCTTCAAAGGGAAGAGTTAATGGTTTTCACCAGATCTCTGAAGCTATCGCACCCAGAAATATGAATGTTATCCTTGAACATTAGACTGAGAAAATTACGAAGTTTCGCGAAATGCAAACGCTAAATCCTCCGGGGAAGAAAACGGGGACTTAAACTTTATACTCTCGCCAGATCTCCGATAAACGAGCCGGTGTAGAAAGTTGAAATTTTGTACAAATATTCTTCGTGAACCTAGGCTGAGAATAAGATGGAGTTTTGGAAAATGCGATCTCTAAGGAAAAATAGGGATTTGGATCATTTTTTTTCATCTTTCACCACGTCTCTGAAACTGAAACTAATATGTCCTCGTGTATATACTTATATATTACTTCTTATACGTATACTCATATTCATATATTTAGTATCAGTTCTAAAATTTCACTACAGCTTTGTGTTATGGCTTATTCTGTGGCTATCCGTATGTGACATCAAACATTTTTTGTTCCTCATTTAATTTTTATTTCATAAATAAATTACAAAATATACTCATAGTAGATAGGGTAGGCCATAAGTTACTTGACAAAAGTGCATTTGAAATTAAATAATTATCAACTTAGAAACTATGAAATTATTACAAGTTGTAACATAACATATATTTAATGGAAGTTTACCGAGTTGATTTTATGAGATTGCGCAAAATATTGTTCTACAATATTAAGACTTTTCTCTCTAGTCAAATATTTACGCTTACTCGTACCTAGTCTAGGAAGATCCACTACCACTACAGATGTAATCTCTTCAAACCTTTTTGGCAAGTTGCAGATTGCTTGTCGAAGTAGAGGTACAGTGTTCGGAAAATTCTGTACAAATAAAAGTAAATCACACATCCACTAATTTTGAAGAACGAACACGCGTTTATCCTTTGATAACTTTCTATTCATTGTAAACTTTCCTAATTACAAATATAACAAAGTTTAAATCCTTTATAAAATTACTTCTTACGTATTCAAGAATCACAGCATAACGAATTGTTAGCATCAATTAGCTACTGCTTCTTTAGCCAATTCAAAACTGTTAGTGAAAAGGGACTTATGGCCCACGCGATCGATGAAACTCAGACAATTTTGACTAAACTTTTCCGTTATTCCCGAATGGTCTTCATTGTTGCTTAATATATTTCAACAATCCATCACAAAGAAAAGTTTGACAAAAACAGACTTTAGAAAAAAGATATAGTCTGGTTGAGTATATTAAGTAACGTTACATGAAATCAACAGTTGTAAAACAACGTTTTAGACCATTTGCCACTAGGCCAGAGAGCAGGGTGATGGTAGTCATTAGTCAACGGCTTAGGTTGAATCCTTAATCCATAAAATCTTAGAAATAAAAAAAAAAAGTTAGAAATCTAATTAAACATCAACGTACTATGAAAACAAAGACTGAAGTTGGTGTCAGTGATTTTAACTGTCTTACTAGTTGAAATGTCTGTTCTTAGCATCGGGAGGATAATGTTTATGCATAACATCTAAAAGTAAACAAATGAGTGAAATAAAACAATAACAACATCTTCGGCGTTGCCCCTGTCAATATGAATTAGAGGTCTGCACGGGCTGGAATTTTTGCCCGGGCCCGGCCTGACGTCGTGCGATAATCAAATGAGCCCGAAATAAGCCCGAATTGTAAAATTTAACAATTGACACAAAATTAATTTATATTTTTATTTACAGCAATAACAGGTTTAATTTTGCAGTTGTATTTTAAAAGTTCTTCAGAAAGAATGGTGCAATAAATATCATTCTATAGTATATTTACAAAGTTAGGCCCAAAAAGGCCCGACAAATATGGTTGTATATTTAAAAATTTACGGCCCGAGCCCGTGCAGACCTTTAATATGAATAACGAAGAGTAACACTTTTGTAGACCAAGGGTGTGCAACTTGGAACAGTAGGCGAGCCAATTACAGAGCACTAAATGGCGTCGCGGACTTCACTTTATGTATATCATTTTTACGACAATTGAATAATATAGTATTAAATGATGAAACATGTCCATCGTAATTTACATCACAATAACACAAAACAACTGTTATACTGATAACCAAAATATTTATTCACTAAAGAGGAGCAGAATAATTTTGAACTTTGTCGGTACATCTAGCAATCCTTATACCGAGGGAAATTTTCCCCAAATACCTGCGCTTGCCAAGTGCTTGTCTTCAGGGCGGTACCACGTTTCGCACTGTGAGATCGATGGAAAATTTTCAGTTCATTCTTAACAGGTTTTGTATAGTAATTATTGTTTTCAATAACTGACCAGCGGGGCGCATATGGTCCGCGGGCCGGCTGTTGCGCAGCGCACGGCTCATGAAGACGCACATAACAAATATGTATTGTGTGTTGCATACATGCAAGGCGTTCCTAGAAACCACCAGAACGTGTATAAATTTTGACACACACCCCTCGATATTTCCTTCTCGAACCGAAAATTCAAAAAAAAAAAAAAAGAAAGAAAAAAAAAGAAAAGAAAAGAAAAAAGAAAAGAGCATAGCACTCGATTAGATATGATGAAGATCTCTTTGTGTACAAAGTTTGGTAACTCTCAGTTTCTTCTTTCTATGCAAAAAAATTGATGACAGACAAACATCATTTATTATTATGAAAAATTAATCAGAAATAGCTTACAACAACAAATTCAATTTCTCAAATAGAACGTTTATATTTGTGTATATTACCTCTTATGTACAAAGTGGTTATGCTTGATTTTTACGTTGTAACTTGAGAAAAGTCAGAGAACAAAATGCAATAAAACTTAGTATATTGCAATACAATTGAAAGTCTGTTTTATGCAATACGTACACATAATATACAGAAAAGACTCGATTTATATCATTATAATTAAACACACATACACACATAGGATATGGAAACCCGCTAAAGGTTTTATAAATTGACTATGTCACAATCGTTTGTATACAAGTGTCCCAAATTCTGCTAATGACTCGTGTATTGAGATAGGCTGCAGAGTGCGTGCACGTAAAGAGTCTGCTGCATATTTTCTTGTCGTACGTTACGCAACGATCTGAGATTTCACTTGCCTTGCGGTTGATCTGTCATTTCTTTGAAATATAAATAATATATTATTTTAATGTTTAAAAATTGAGGTAATTAACACAGAAACATGGCAGCTTCATCTTTAGGATATTGAGAAAGACCTTTTAGCAAATGGAAGTTCTAGACCATGAAATGAGCACGAATGAAATTAAGGGGGCGTTTTCTTTCTCTTTCTTAACAATAACTCAAAATAAATTTCGAAAATTGGATGAATACGTATATATATTTAATCAATTATGCATTTTGGACTAATTTGGTTTCTGCAGTTTTAATATGACTAATAAATAAAGATTAATGATAAATTATGTATATGAAATTTGTGATGGACAAGATCGTTGTCCGTGGGTTTCCTCGGAGTACTACCGTTTCCTCCCACTTTCTCATTCTACCAATTCATCCAACTTCATTCACTTGGTTTATTCATCGTCTCCCTTAGCCTAACAGGCATAACCGTGGGACGTTAAATTGAAAGATTTCATTTCGTTTCATATCTGTATATGGAAAATATAGTGCATCATACTAAGATTATACTGCACTTACACTGTAAATTAAAATTAGTTTTCTTTCATAGTCTGAACTCCATCATATCATTGTTTTGATTAAATTTAGCGTCTCCTTTTAGCAGCAAGGGTTTATGATACGAGATTTGGAAGATCTGAACCATTACTTGGGTTTTTATCCAGGCCAAGCATCGGATACCGGGAATCGAGCCCGGAATCAGACATACCATAAGTAGGCTCTTTACTACAAAAGAGAAATTAGTAAATTATGAACAAATTCAAGGGAGAAAACAGAAAACTATATTTGAATGAATCCCCTGAAAATCATTGATAAATCAATCTATGTCTAATACCAGTACTCAAATATTCAATAAATCAAATGAACTCCTGTAGACAGTAAAAAGGATCACGCACTAGAAGTTTAACGAGTTACAGTGTAGATAACGGATGAACGTGTCACCCTATTACTAAAGATATTAACGGATTAGCTCCATTAACAAACTCAACCGAGATAGTTCTTCTAGCTATATATTGCAAAAAATGAAAAATTTGTTTCCGTTTAAGAGTTATCGTGTGGGGTAACGGAGAGACGTGAAGACGGCCGGACTAACCTTATAATATTATAAGTACCAGTTGTATAACTCTGATAAATCAGATCATTATAAATAGTGCTTTTAACATAAATGCGTTCGTGTCTTTCAACTAGACACTTTTGGATCAGAAGATCCAATATATCTCAATCAAAAATGTTCGTGTAAGCCTTATAGGCCTATCTGAAGAACTACATACAGTGCAGTGTAGTCAAACCTAAACTATCACTTAACTCAGTATGATGTGCTTATTCCGTAAAAAAAAAAAAAAAAAAAAAAAAAAAAAAAAAACTCGATTTAGGGGCTGTTTAAAAATTTTGTGGCCCCTGATCCAAAAACTAATTCTTGGCCAAGATCTCAATCTTTTGATCAATTTTTTGGATCATTCCTAAAATTCTTGTTTATTCCACATTTTCTTGATTGACACGTCACATGTCACGTGGCTGGTAAAACAAGCCACAAGAAATAATCAAATGGGACTTAAGCTTATTATTAGATCCATAGAAAGTAGTTTTGTATTAGAGCTGGGTAACACAGAGTGAAGGGGAAAACAACCCTCTTCAATTAAGGTTATAATAGATTAATCTATAAGCCATGAAATGGGGACAGAGTGGCTCAGTGGTAGAGCGTTTACCTCTGGTGGGTTGGGTCCTTGCTTCGATCCCCTACTAAGTAAGTTTGTCATGGACAACATCGTGTTCTTGGATTTTCTCGAGGTAATAATGTTTCCTTCCACTTTCTCATTCCACCAATTCTTCCATCATCATTCACTTGCCTTAATCACCCTCTCCCTTAGCCTTTAGAGCATAGTTGTGGGACTTTAAAATGAAATGTTTCATTTTATATATTTTATAAGCCATGAAATATGTATTAATCGTTTGATTTTAAAGTAGTAAGAATTTTTGGTTACAACAAATATTTGTCTAGTGATGTTCAAAAGCTAACGGAGCAAGGAAAACTTACGGAGATGTTCTTGCAACTTGTCCTTGACTAAAACATGCAATTCACTCCCATGAAAGAAATGTTCGTCATAGTGAAATGGAATGCAGTGCAATCTGTTCTTGCGGATAGGACTTAGAATACGGATTAAAAAAATGAAATGAAATCTTTGAGTTTTACGTCCCACGGTTATGCCTATTAGGAGACGGTGATGAGTAATGAATGAAATGGTGGAATGAAGAAAGTGGGAGGAAACGGGAGAACCCCGAGAAAACCCACGCACACGGTGTTTGTCCAACATAAAGTTCATTTGGCGGGGGCTGGGATCGAACCCGGGACCCGAAGCACCAGAGGTGAACGTTCTACCACTGAGCCACCGCGGCCCCAAGGTTACGGATGAGAATTAATGAGAACTTTAAAGGGAAAATTGTAGGAATGAAGAGAATGGAAAGGAAACATGACGTCCGTCAAAAACTCATCGATTAGGATTAAACCAGACTCTTCACACTCGAAATGAGCGATCTACCACTGAATCAATTACGATTGCCTACAACGAGACAAGAGTCAAGAGAGACGAGACGAGACGAGAGAGAGAGAGAGAGAGAGAGTCAAGACGAAACGAGACAAGACAAAGGCTACCAAGTCTCCAATATGCGTCTGAAAGTGATCTGTTTGTATTGTAAGAGCTCTGCCTTGTCTGGTATCTCGTCACAAAAATTCCGTCTCGTCTCTTCTCGTGTGCAACCCTAGATTTACTGCACCGTCTTTTTCCCCACCACTTCGTCTTGATATCAATCCAAGGGTACAACTTTTGATTTATTTTAGTTATAAATTTTTAACGGTAAACTTCACTAATTCTATTTACGTTCTTACATAAGAAGAAAATCGGGAAATTGAAGGTCCATTCCAAGCTATTTTGCTACTCATTTTTTTATTCTTTCGGGTCTTTTTTCTTTTTTTTTTAATAATGTATACAGTAAAGCAAGCTCAACAACCTTCAGGTTAATCCTTGTTCTT
Source organism: Thermobia domestica (assembly GCF_964235325.1). Taxonomy (NCBI): domain Eukaryota; kingdom Metazoa; phylum Arthropoda; class Insecta; order Zygentoma; family Lepismatidae; genus Thermobia; species Thermobia domestica. The sequence goes on from NC_137455.1 coordinate 79,183,483, forward strand.
TGCTTATTGTAAGTCCTCCTTGTTCCGCTCACATGTCAGTACACTCTGCCTACACATTACGTTCTTTCGTATCCAGCATGCGACAAATACCCATCTGTCCGAGAACAGGAACGCTAAAAGTGACATTGGCTGTGGTCAGTGGCCTCTGTTGGAATTGCTGGGTTCTTAGCAAGTGCAGAGCCAAGCAGTTTGTAAATGATTCAGGTGAAAGTGAAAGGAGCTTGCGTAACACAACTTCAATACATATATTTTGTTTAAGTGCCACCTCTCAAAATAATCCGTGCCTGTTTCTGGAGTGTACGCACGCACTCACTTATAAACAACGTGGCACAAGTCCTCATTATTAAATATGCACGTGCTTTGCGTTAACAATACAATAATCTAAGGAATATGGAAAGCGAAACAGTCGTATGATATTAAAGTTTCGTACATTACATGCATATACTAAAACAAGTAAGCCACATATATCTACTGCATCCAGTGTAAAGAAGGGTTTGACTTTTGCCTTAATAAATCACGATAACTGCAATCACGATTATTTGAATACAATATCTTAAAATCAATGTGTCTGCATTGCAGTAAAAGTTTACAAATCAGTTTTGTGTATGAATTCTAAGACAGGGTTCGAAAAATCCGAGGTGCTAAAGGTCAAAGTCAGTAGTGTCATTTCGGATTTTGCTGGGCGGGAGGTGAGGGAGATTGCCCACCGACTACGAGTTTCACATTTCTTGTTATTTTACAATTTATTAAAATGCATGTGTTTCTCAAACTCAGAGTAGTAATGGCCTCCTTTGCCCTCTCCAAATGACGCCCTTGGTCAAAATATGTAGGCACATGCATCAAATTGAATTTGGATTATTGTGGCGCCTAGTTTTGAAACCTGGCGCTCACATCAAAAGAAACTTTTTCAAGCACTGTTCTAAACAATCTAAGGTATTAGATTGAATAGCAACTTACAAAGTGTGTTTCATAGCGTTCTGGAACATCATGGCTGGATGGCTTATAGATGGGGTTACCCACGAGACGAGACGAGACAGAGTTCTAGCAATAACAACAAATGAATTTTTCGAGACGATACATCACTTACACAACACCTTTTTGAGACGAGACAGCCTCAACTCTTGTCTCTAGACAACACTACCTGCAGGAGCGCCAATAAATATTGATTGATAAAATTATATGCGATTAATACCTAGATATAAATTGTTTGTTAATTTGAATAACTAATTTGTTTATTTATTTTTAGACTTAAAGAATCCAGTTGCATAGATTAGAAAGTGGAGACTATATTTTGACTTTGAGTCCTCGGTAAAAAAAATATGTAAAAACCAAGAGTACTATCAACTGTAAAACTTTGGAAGCTACTGTGATGAAGAAAAGAAGAGGAAGATTGCAACTTCTGAAGCCAAAGTAACAAGTGTAGCGGTACACGCACAGACACACACAGAAACAAGTTAACCTTTTTTTTTTTTTTTTTTTTGGTATTAGAACTGGCATTATTGTAGGTGCGTGAAGTTGGCAGGACCACTAAAAGCTCAAATTCTGAAACTCGGTGCAGAATTTGAGTAAAATTTGAGCTCTCAGAAAAACTAACTCCCAGAATTTGAGCTTTCAATTTAAAGGCTCTAAGTCCATTTGAAACGTGGTCCTGCCAACTTCACGCTGCAGGACCACCGAAAGCTCAAATTCTCAAACTCCGTCCAGATATTCACTAGAATTTGAGCTTTCAAAAAAAACCAACTCCCGGAATTTGAGCTTTCAATTTAAAGGTTCTAAGTCCAGTTAAAATTTGCAATTTTGAACACATCGTACCAGGAAACAAACAGCTCAAATTCTGAAACTTCGTGCAGATATTGAGAAGAATTTGAGCTCTCAGAAAATCCAACTCCCAGAATTTGAGCTTTCAAGTTAACGGTTCTAAGTCCATTTGAAATGTGGTCCTGCCAACTTCACGCTGCAGGACCACCAAAAGCTCAAAATCTCAAACTCCGTCCAGATATTCAGTAGAATTTCAGCTTTCAAAAAAACCAACTCCCGGAATTTGAGCTTTCAATTTAAAGGGTCTAAGTCCACTTAAAATCTGCAATTTTGAACACATCGTACCAGGACACCAACAGCTCAAATTCTGAAACTTCGTACAGATATTGAGTAGAATTTGAGCTCTCAGAGAAACCAACTCCCAGAATTTGAGCTTTCAATTTAAAGGCTTGAAGTTCATTTGAAAGGTGGTTCTGCCAACTTCACGTTGCAGGACCACCGAAAGCTCAAATTCTCAAACTCCGTCAAGATATTTAGTAGAATTTGAGCTTTCAAAAAAACATCCCGGAATTTGAGCTTTCAATTTAAAGGGTCTAAGTGCATGTAAAAGGTGGTCCTGCCAACTTCACGCCGCAGGACCACCGAAAGCTCAAATTCTCAAACTCCGTCCAGATATTCACTAGAATTTGAGCTTTCGAAAAAACCAACTCCCGGAAAGTGAGCTTTCAATTTAAAGGGTCTAAGTCCACTTAAAATCTGCATTTTTGAACACATTGTACCAGGACACCAACAGCTCAAATTCTGAAACTTCGTGCAGATATTGAGTATAATTTTAGCTCTCAGAGAAACCAACTCCCAGAATTTGAGCTTTCAATTTAAAGGGTCTAAGTCCACTTAAAAGCTGCAAATTTCAACACATCGCACTAGAACACCAACAGTTCAAATTCTGAAACTTGGTGCAGATATTGAGAAGAATTTGAGCTCTCAGAAAAAACAACTCCCAGAATTTGAGCTTTCAATTTAACGGTTCTAAATCCATTTGAAAGGTGGTCCTGCCAACTTCACGCTGCAGGACCACCGAAAGCTCAAAATCTCAAACTCCGTCCAGATATTCAGTAGAAATTGAGCTTTTGAAAAAACCAACTCCAGGAATTTGAGCTTTCAATTTAAAGGGTCTAAGTCCAGTTAAAATCTGCAATTTTGAACACATCGTACCAGGACACCAACAGCTCAAATTCTGAAACGTCGTGCAGATATTGAGTACAATTTGAGCTCTCAGAGAAACCAACTCCCAGAATTTGAGCTTTTAATTTAAAGGCTTGAAGTTCATTTGAAAGGTGGTTCTGCCAACTTCACGCTGCAGGACCACCGAAAGCTCAAATTCTCAAACTCCGTCAAGATATTTAGTAGAATTTGAGCTTTCAAAAAAACATCCCGGAATTTGAGCTTTCAATTTAAAGGGTCTAAGTGCATGTAAAGGTGGTCCTGCCAACTTCATGCCGCAGGACCACCGAAAGCTCAAATTCTCAAACTCCGTCCAGATATTCACTAGAATTTGAGCTTTCGAAAAAACCAACTCCCGGAAATTTAGCTTTCAATTTAAAGGGTCTAAGTCCACTTAAAATCTGCATTTTTGAACACATTGTACCAGGACACCAACAGCTCAAATTCTGAAACTTCGTGCAGATATTGAGTATAATTTTAGCTCTCAGAGAAACCAACTCCCAGAATTTGAGCTTTCAATTTAAAGGGTCTAAGTCCACTTAAAAGCTGCAAATTTGAACACATCGTACGAGGACACCAACAGCTCAAATTCTGAAACTTCGTGCAGATATTGAGTACAATTTGAGCTTTCAGAGAAACCAACTCCCAGAATTTGAGCTTTGAATTTAAAGGCTCTAAGTCCATGTGAAAGGTGGTCCTGCCAACTTCACGCTGCAGGACCACCGAAAGCTCAAATTTTCAAACTCCGTCCAAATATTCCGTAGAATTTGAGCTTTCAAAAAAAACTCCACGAATTTGAGCTTTCAATTTAAAGGCTCTAAGTCCATGTGAAAGGTGGTTCTTCCAACTTCACGCTGCATGACCACCGAAATCTCAAATTCTCAAACTCCGTCGAGATATTTAGTAGAATTTGAGCTTTCAAAAAAACAAATCCCGGAATTTGAGCTTTCAATTTAAAGGGTCTAAATGCATGTGAAAGGTTGTCCTGCCAACTTCACACTGCAAAACCACCGAAAGCACCAAATCCTCAATCTCCTTCCAGATATTCAGTAGAATTTGAGCTTTCAAAAAAACTAACTCCCGGAATTTGAGTTTCAATTTAAAGGGTCTAAGTCCACTTAAAAGCTACAATTTTGAACACATCGTACCAGGACACCAACAGCTCAAGTTCTGAAACTTCGTGCGGATATTGAGTATAATTTTAGCTCTCAGAAAAACCAACTCCCATTATTTGAGCTTTCAATTTAAAATCTCTAAGTCCATTTGAAATGCGGTCCTGCCAACTTCACGCTGCAGGACTAACGAAAGCTCAAATTCTCAATCTCCGTCCAATTCCTGGAGTTGGTTTCTTTGAAATCTCAAATTCTACTTAACAAAGTTTTAGAATGTGAGCTGTTACTTGTGCAGGTTTTAAGTGGGCTTAGATCTTTTAAATTGAGAGATCAAAATTCCGGGAGTTGGTTTATTTGAAAGCTCAAATTCTACTGAATATCTGGACGGATTTTAGGAATTTGACCTTTCGGTGGTCCTGCAGCGTGAAGTTGGCAGGACAACCTGTCAAATGGACTTAGAGCCTTTAAATTGAAAGATCAAATTCTGGGAGTTGGTTTTTCTGAGAGCTCAAATTCTACTCAATATCTGGACGGAGTTTGAGAATTTAAGCTTTCGGTGATCCTGCAGCGTGAGAGTTGGCAGGACCACCTTTCACATGGAGTTAGACCGTTAAATTGAAAGCTCAAATTCTGGGAGTTGGTCTCTCTGAAAGCTCATATTGTACTCAATATCTGCACGAAGTTTCAGAATTTGAGCTGTTGGTGTCCTGGTACGATGTGTTCAAAATTGAGCTTTTATGTGGACTTAGACCCTTTAAATTTAAAGCTCAAATTCCGGGAGTTGGTTTTTTCGAAAGCTCAAATTCTAGTGAATATCTGGACGGAGTTTGAGAATTTGAGCTTTCGGTGGTCCCGCAGCGTGAAGTTGGCAGGACCACCTTTCAAATGGACTTAGAACCGTTAAATTGAAAGCTCAAATTCTGGGAGTTGGTTTCTCTGAAAGCTCATATTGTACTCAATATCTGCACGAAGTTTCAGAATTTGAGCTGTTGGTGTCCTGGTACGATGTGTTCAAAATTGCAGATTTTAAGTGGACTTAGACCCTTTAAATTGAAAGCTCAAATTCCGGGAGTTGGTTTTTTCGAAAGCTCAAATTCTAGTGAATATCTGGACGGAGTTTGAGAATTTGAGCTTTCGGTGGTCCTGCAGCGTGAAGTTGGCAGGACCACCTTTCAAATGGACTTAGAACCGTTAAATTGAAAGCTCAAATTCTGGGAGTAGGATTTTCTGAAAGCTCAAATTCTACGCAATAACTGCACCGAGTTTCAGAATTTGAGCTGTTGATGTCCTAGTACGATGTGTTCAAATTTGCAGCTTTTAAGTGGACTTAGACCCTTTAAATTTAAAGCTCAAATTCCGGGAGTTGGTTTTTTCGAAAGCTCAAATTCTAGTGAATATCTGGACGGAGTTTGAGAATTTGAGCTTTCGGTGATCCTGCAGCGTGAAGTTGGCAGGACCACCTTTCACATGGAGTTAGAACCGTTAAATTGAAAGCTCAAATTCTGGGAGTTGGTTTCTCTGAAAGCTCATATTGTACTCAATATCTGCACGAAGTTTCAGAATTTGAGCTGTTGGTGTCCTGGTACGATGTGTTCAAAATTGCAGCTTTTATGTGGACTTAGACCCTTTAAATTGAAAGCTCAAATTCCGGGAGTTGGTTTTTTCGAAAGCTCAAATTCTAGTGAATATCTGGACGGAGTTTGAGAATTTGAGCTTTCGGTGGTCCTGCAGCGTGAAGTTGGCAGGACCACCTTTCAAATGGACTTAGAACCGTTAAATTGAAAGCTCAAATTCTGGGAGTAGGATTTTCTGAAAGCTCAAATTCTACGCAATAACTGCACCGAGTTTCAGAATTTGAGCTGTTGATGTCCTAGTACGATGTGTTCAAATTTGCAGCTTTTAAGTGGACTTAGACCCTTTAAATTTAAAGCTCAAATTCCGGGAGTTGGTTTTTTCGAAAGCTCAAATTCTAGTGAATATCTGGACGGAGTTTGAGAATTTGAGCTTTCGGTGATCCTGCAGCGTGAAGTTGGCAGGACCACCTTTCACATGGAGTTAGACCGTTAAATTGAAAGCTCAAATTCTGGGAGTTGGTTTCTCTGAAAGCTCATATTGTACTCAATATCTGCACGAAGTTTCAGAATTTGAGCTGTTGGTGTCCTGGTACGATGTGTTCAAAATTGCAGCTTTTATGTGGACTTAGAACCGTTAAATTGAAAGCTCAAAATCCGGGAAAGCTCAAAATCCGGTTTTTTTCGAAAGCTCAAATTCTACTGAATATTTGGACGGAGTTTGAGAATTTGAGCTTTTGGTGGTCCTGCGGCGTGAAGTTGGCATGACCACCTTTCAAATGGACTTAGAACCGTTAACTTGAAAGCTCAAATTCTGGGAGTTGGTTTTTCTGAGAGCTCAAATTGTACTCAATATCTGCACGAAGTTTCAGAATTTGTGCTGTTGGTGTCTTGGTACGATGTGTTCAAAATTGCAGATTTTAAGTGGACTTAGACCCTTTAAATTGAAAGCTCAATTTCCGGGAGTTGGTTTTTTCGAATGCTCAAATTCTAGTGAATATCTGGACGGAGTTTGAGAATTTGAGCTTTCGGTGGTCCTGCAGCGTGAAGTTGGCAGGACCACCTTTGAAATGGACTTAGAACCGTTAAATTGAAAGATCAAATTCTGGGAGTTGGATTTTCTGAAAGCTCAAATTCTACTCAATATCTGCACCGAGTTTCAGAATTTGAGCTGTTGGTGTCCTAGTACGATGTGTTCAAATTTGCAGCTTTTAAGTGGACTTAGACCCTTTAAATTTAAAGCTCAAATTCCGGGAGTTGGTTTTTTCGAAAGCTCAAATTCTAGTGAATATCTGGACGGAGTTTGAGATTTTGAGCTTTCGGTGGTCCTGCAGCGTGTAGTTGGCAGGACCACCTTTCAAATGGACTTAGAGTCTTTAAATTGAAAGCTCAAATTCTGGGAGTTGGTTTTTCTGAGAGCTCAAATTCTACTCAAATTCTGCACGGAGTTTCAGAATTTGAGCTTTTAGTGGTCCTGCCAACTTCACGCACCTCATTATTGTGTCTCTTACTAGGAAAGGTCGCGGGGTGTTACTCTGACTTCATGTCGATTCTATGATCAATCGATTCGTTTTTACATATGAAACAATTACGCAAACGGAGAAATCGTCGATCGTAAGCGTGTTTGAATTACGAGCATTAAAAGTTCAAAATTGAACAAATTTTGTTGAAAGTTTGAAGTAATATTTCTTGAGATAGACGCTTTATCTTTGGTATCAGGTGGTTTCCTTGGGTGATGAGATCAAAGCATTCGCAGTTTGCAAGATAAGGGCATTTATTGAGGAGGGACCGGCGTCTTACAACTTGTAACTAGCCTCCTGTTAGGCACACCGGATCAATAAACTAACAAAATGTATTTGGCACTCCTATTCGACTGTATTGTCATACAAATATCACTTTCCTATGTGGTCACCTTCAAATTGAACAATGACATTTCTCTCCGAAACACATTGCTAGGCAAGCGAAATTCAATTAAGAACGTCGTATTATTCATAATTAATTTTAATCTATATTGTTTTGTTCTTGCCTTCCGTAGGAAGGAGTGGAGCCAATGTTTTCTCAAAAGGCCCTGTTACTAATGTGTTGTTTTGCCCGGATCAGCTGTCCAGCAAATATTTTGCACTTTGTGCACATACAACATAGTATCGTATGTGGAAAACAAAAATCAGTTTATTGTTAAAATGAAGTTAAATCAAATAAATTATCCACCCCAGGCTGGTACAGGCAGTGAATACGAATATCAGTTTACATCACTGGCATTTCATTGTAGTCAATCGCGTGGAATTGGAGCTTCAAACAGATCTCGCAGCGCCAGAGCGACCAGCGGCGGAACTATCCTGAGCAGCACTGCAAACCTTGTCGACTTTACTTAGGCATTGCGGAAGACGTTGTTTTAATATATCATCGCATGCCGTTTTTATTATTATTATTATTATTATTATTATTATTATTATTATTATTATTATTATTATTATTATTATTATTAAGTTTTCATCGAATTGAAATGCCGATTATGATAAAATATTGGTCAAACTCCAGGAAATATTTGAAGCTATTCAGTGATAAAATAGGCCGATTTTTTTTTTAATGATTAGGAATGTGCATTCAAGAGAAGTCTGGAAAAGAATTTTGTGGGCAGATGAGGCCTCATTCAAAATGAACGGTCGCGTAAACAGACATAATTGCGTTTAATGGAGTGATATCAACCCAAGCGAAATTATCACAGAAGAGTTAAACGTCCCTGATATCATTCTTTGATACGGTATATTTGGAGTGGTGATGTTATAGGACCACTCTTTTTTCAAGGAACTGTTACCGGCGACACATACCTTCAGATGTTGCAGGAAGATATTGTTCCATAACTTGAAAATAACCCTCGTTACGAAAACATTCAGTTCATGAGCAACACGATAAAGCACCGCCTCAATTTGGTGTTGTGAGGAATTTCTTGATTCAACATTTCGGTGAATAGATTGGTAGTCGTGGTACTACAGATAGGTTAGTCCGTTCATGTGACCTCAAAGCACGCGACTTGTCCATGTGGATATTAGCAAAAAGGAGGTTTTCCAGGCAACCACAGGTTTTGGGTCGCTTGAAACAACTAATCGAACAATCATTCCAGAGACTGGATGCTAATCCTCGATTGTGTCATGATACTTGCAATTCAGGTGCTGAAGAGATGTGCCTTGAGCAATAAACATGGTGGGCGATAGTTTGAACAGTATTTGTAAATACAATAAAGAATGTAGTCGCCTTGCTTCTTTTATTTCATTTCTACATATATTGGAGAAAACATTGTGCCCATTATACATATAGTGGGCACAAAATATCTAGTCAATGCTACCCATACATAGTTTATTAAATGTGATTTTTTTTTTCATATGAATACCTATTATTTTGAACCCTATTCTTTCCCAGAAATTATGATGACTCCGATAAGTTAATCGCGTCATAGGAAGATCGCCACTGATATGTGTATACGTGGCCGTAATACTCAAGAGTAAATATTGGTATGTAATAACTTCCCGGAATTCTTGTACTACATACTGTGAAAGATGGGTTCTAAACGTATTTTTACTTTCGAGCTACGAAAAGAGAAAATATTGTGATCGTTTAAAAAAAAAAAAAAAAAAACGAATTCGAGATTTCAATAGATTTACAAGTTTAATGGACCATATATACTGAAAAAAGTGATCTTTCGACATTTGTCCGTCAATTCGTTAGTTCGCCCTGATGTACACTTACCTAATAGTCAATCATTCAACATATCTTAACCAAATTTTAAACTTAAGATTTTTATGTGATCCTCCTTCTTCCTACCTTAAGGAAAAATCAAAAATAGTTCTAAAGATTTTGTTTATATTTCATAAACAATATTTCATGAACAACCCCAAACTGTGGTATAAGTCATTTCTCTGGGGAAAATCGTGAAAAGGTAGTTTACTCTTGGGAGTTAATTTTCTTTCGGACGATTTTCTCGAAAACACGTCACATGATTTTGTTCACATTCCACAAATAAATACTTGTATTTCATTACATATAGCATAAATCATATGTCCTGAGAAAATCTACGAGGAATAATTTATTCTTGAGGGTGAGTTATTTTCCGAAAATTTTCTCCAAGAAACGATTCAGGCAACTTTGTTCATATTTCTTAAATAAATACTTCATTAATAACTCTATTATATTGTGTAAATTATTCCTTACGAAAAAAAAGTCACAAGGGATAGTATACTCTTCGGGATAAGTTTCTTCTCAGGTTACTTTCTCATAAAGAACTTAGACCCTACGTTATTTTGGTCATATTCTATAAATAAATATTACATCATTATTCCTATAATGTTGCATATATCCAAAAGGGGTACTTTACTCTTTTGTTTTTTTTTTTTTTTTGACAATTTTATAAAATACCACTCATGTGATTTTTGTTATTGTTTTATAAACAAATATTTCATTAATAACCCTAACATATGGCATAAGTTATTTTTTTATGGAAAAATCTACGAAGGGTTGTTTACTTTGGGGGGATGAGTTTTCTTTTCCGAAAACGCCTTATATTTTCGTTCGTATTTCATAAGAAAATGTCTTATTAATAACTGTAGCATAACATCATTTAATTTAAGAAATTGGAGAGAGGAAGTTTAGTACGGTGGCCCGTACCTTTTATTTTATTGTTCGTTATAATTATTCTGATTGCCTGGTGTTATACTTTTCACCTTAGCAAAAATACATTTAAAAAGTCATAAATAAACAATTATATATCATTGTTTAAAAATTCAACCAATGGTAATTGATACGAATAGATAAAAGAACATCATTTTACACCACCGAACATGTCCATACATGAATTGGTAGTTTTGTAAAGGTCATGAGTCAGAAAAGTAAAGTTATGAGAAACTCGAGAAAACTGTTCAATTTCTGAAAATCTTGATAGACATGAAATGACCTCCCTCTGTTTGAAAAAGTAGAGTTTTCTTTTCATTGTGCGAAATTAACAACTTCTAAGCAATTGGTGTTCCAAAATAAATAAATAAATAAAACGTTGGACTTAAGCAAAATCTCAATTTTCTGACTCGTGACCTTTTCAAAACTACTGACTCATATGTAGAACTATATTCATATACTATAGGATAAGTTAAATAACGATAAATTTCCACAGTATATTCGTACAGTATGCGTTGGTATCTCTAGACATTTAAGACGCCAGAGGCAACAAGAAATGATTTCACTTGTCGTTTCTGGGTCGTCTTTTCCTTACCTCATCCTCTCTTAATACCAGCACGGCACACGACACTATTCATCTTCTAAAGCATCCTCATTCTCACATAGAGCTTTCTCTAGTTCATTACAACTCCACACAATCACGCTCATCAAGTTAAACCAAATACTTTCTCACTTGCTTTTCTAGAAATGGATTCTGAGCATCAATGTATATTTACTCAACATAATTACATGTTAATCGGTTTGTAAGAATTAAAACAAGAAAATTATTTAAAGAGAAAAGAGTATATGGCTTTGTAATTTTGTTAACAATTACTGTTTCTACCATGTATGTACAGTACATATATGAAACATCAAATGAGATTTTCATTGCGTTTGATGTCTCAAGAATACTAATGTTCTATATCAGTAATGGCCAAATAGCGGCCCGCGAGTATTTCATCCGGTCCGCGAATAAAAATTACAAAATGTATGATTTGTTCCTTCTTTTAAATCCATATGAACTGGGAGAGTAAAGTATCTTCTGCTTACCAAGTCCATCCTGCAAGGTAAGGCCAATGGTACCGGGCACATTTGTAGAAAAAGACAGATTTCATACTTTTGAATGTCCGTTACTCAGGCCCTAATTGCCCTAGACACCTGAAACAACAATTGTAATTTATTGCAAATGAAATAAAGATTCAGAAAATTTATGATAAGTATACATTTAGCGAATTGTCATCTCAGGGAGAAAAGAAGAAATGTGGTTCCCAAGCATGTCTTGGGCCACAGTGTATTATAAAGTGACCAGGGGCGGATCCAGGACGGACTTCTGGAGGGGCGATTGGTTGTAATACTGCTACTTAGAGCTACTTTTAAAGAGCTCCAAACTCTGCGATAAGTTTTATTTATATATAAAACAAAAAAAAACTTTCCTCTTCTGGGGGCGATCGCCCCCCCCTGGATCCGCCACTAAAAGTGACTGTCACTGTTCTATACCAAAAGAAGAGAGAGCTATATTGACAAATTGATATGAATACCGGATATACGAGGATCAGTCAAAAAAGTTAGTTTACTGTTGGATAAAACAAAATAGGAGCGAGATTTTACAGTGCTTTTCTTTGTATATAAGAGTTCCAAACAAAAGTAACTTCTCGACGTAATCATATTTACTTTAAGATTTGGCAAGGCATGGTATATGTTTTTCTATGTCTTCTGTGAAGAATTGCCATCCAATGTCAGATAACTATGGTTGGGTTACAGCTTTCACCTCGTCATCCGAGTGATGATAACAGCTGTGAAAGTTCTCTTATGGGACCAGAAACATGGAAGTCACATGTTAATAGCTAATTACCAAGCAAACTAAAATCATAGAGTAAATAGATTTACCCTATGTTACAATTGCCGTGTCAAAGCTGATACGTCACGAGCTGCATATACTTGTCTGCAGTGTTGCCACCAAGTTTCAAGAAAATATACTTATTGTACAAATAGTTTTTACGAAGTAAGCAACTAACTTTCTGATAACCCACGTATAATTATCGAGATGACGCAATGGGAGAGAATTATACTGCTTCAAGCAACACTTTGGTCTTGAAATATTATGTCTTTAACATCGACATTTTCTACAAATCGCATTGAAAATAATAATAAAAAGTGACTAACTATTGATCGATATGTCAAAGACCAAGTACTCCAAAGTTTTGTACGATATATTATACTGTTTTCAACTCGAACGATATTTATAAAAGAATGTAAATCTTTTGAAGCAGTGATTCTGAAAGTACAGTCTGTGGACCCCGTTCGTCTATTTGCGGCTGCGTAGATTGTCCAGGCTAAGCAACAAATTTGTTCGTAGCATGGTACAGAAAACCTTGTGTGTGTGAAAAGAAACCTGCTAAATATCGTCTCTCTGGATAGACTAAAACTCAGCTTTCTTATCTTTCTTTCTCTCTCTCTCTCTCTCTTCAGTTTCTTTAGGAGTCTTTATAAAATGGTTTTGAAATCAAAATACGTAATTGTCATATGAAACTCTACGTTCACCTACACCATTATTACCAAATGTTGTCTGTAAATTGACGTTCTCTTTTTTTTTTTTTTTTTTTTTAAGTTCACATGGTAGAATCAATGCCAGTATCTATTTTCGTCATTTATTAGTATGATGCATTTTGGAAACCGATATGTAATTCCTCACATATTCTAGATTTACATTACACAAACGGGTAGTTCAATGAATTCTGATTGATTTTGTTGATTTAGAGTTTTGCGTCCTTTTTAGCAGTGGGGCTATATGAGATGTGGACCTACATCTTAACGTGGAATCCGAACCCCATCCCAACGGGAATTTAATGATTTCTACAATATTATCAGCGTTTATAACAAGGGAAAAAATTCAGAGCACAATTAATAAAAAAGTAAAAAATATGTATATAAAGTTTGTATGCTCGTTTAAATACATGGAAATGTGAACTTTTTTAACATTATAAGAGCTATTTACAATATGTGAGTGAATCTTTTAATCACTGAAAGGAACTTCAGGTAGAAATCTTAAATATGAAGTACGTCCAAAATGATGAAAAGTGGAACTTGAATCCTTTGTGCTCTGAAAGCCTCAAATGTCCAAAGAAGAGACATATACCAATTTATAGATCTCACTGAGTAAAAAAAAAAAAAAAAAAAAAAAAAAAAAAAAAAAAAATAGGGGTTGTTTAAATTCCTATGTGTGGTTTTCGAGAAAAGTGAGGAAAATGAATTGTCGTTCAATTCCAATTTGATGCAATTGATAATTCCAATCTGCTAAAAATATATTCTTTATTTCCGGACTTATGTACTGTATGAACAATATAGACTGTTAAGTAACAACTTGTGGTCATTGTTGTTTGATTTCTTCTAACTGTGATAGACATGTTCCTAACAGTGACACACATGTTTCTAACAGTGACTCATACAATCCTAACATTGACGCACGTATTATTCGTAGTACACACTATAAAATATTTCATAGGTAAATCTACAAAAAATGGTGGCAATCTGTTTGCCAAGCCTATATGTAAATCAATTTATACCTATAAAGTAAAATTACTAATATGAAATGTTGTAAAAACACATTTATATAAATAAAAATATCAAATTTTCTTATAAATTTACTATATTTTTTAAGAAAACTGCAAATTTTGTAATTAAATCTAAGGAAATGTAAATCAACTTACAAAATGAAAGGTGAATCATTTTACATTGATATTTGGTAATTTAAACTACAGAATTTTTTTCTAGTGCATATAGCTTATATATGACGGAATTTTTAAGTTTTTTTTTTTTAAATTCATACAACAATTATTCAACTGAATTATTGTAACGTTTTTTTCGTTTCTATCTCTATGTAATCTTGTACTTATTCGAAATTTGTGGATTTGTTTTAGTTGGCAGCTGTTAGGTTTAGCATAAAATCCATCACATTTTGTTTTCCTTTTCATATTTCTGTACTAACTCTGTACATAGTAGGACCTACTGAGTTGATTTTGCTTTTCTGTGATGATTTATAATTACATTTTTTCTTTTTTATTGTTACATATTTGTCATTTCAACTGCCCATTGCATGAAATATACAGAGAGTTTTCCAAAATAGAAAACTTGAGTGGCTACGGAGGTCAGTGGTATGGCTTTTACTTCTTGTGCATGGGGTCCTTGGTTCGATCCCAGCTCTCACCAAGTAAGCTTTGTGGTGAACAAACACCGTGTGCATGAGTTTTTCGGGGTTCTTCCGTTTCCTCCCACTTTCTTCATTCCACTATTTAATTCATTTGTCATTACCACAGTCTCCTTTAGCCTAGTCGGCATAAGCGTGGGACGTAAAACTTAAAGATTTCATTTCATCTCATTTTTCTTTCGTAGGGACAGAGGCGACCCACGGGGGGCCCACCGGGTACAGACCCCCCGAAACTTTGTAGATCAACATACATTTCAATAAAACTATACTTGTTTAAGAGGGAAATGATAGATGTAGCATGAAAAATTGATCCTATACTTCATCTGTACTCTTTCTCTTATAAAAAATAAACTATCTAGTTTTATCGTTTTTTCTGAAAATAAAGGTGGAAATATTTTACAATTACTGATCGTCTTTTAGGGTACAGAATAATACCCATTCTATCCTACATAGACGTTGTGGCTTGTAGTATTGGCCCCCTCCCAAAGCTTGGACTTCTCCCAACAAACATTTCTGGATGCTTGCCTGCGTAGGGGGTTACATCGGCAATTGCGTTGATTGGAGAATACTTGGCAAAGCGTCCAATTACAAAGCAGGGACAACGTTGGTAGTTGATTAATGTACCATTTTCCACTGTTAGGCCAATTGTTTGTACTTTCTAAGGGTAATTATGCGTTACATTGTTTTTGTTAAATACGTGTATTGTCAAGAGAATACATATTTATTTCTGTTAGTAAACTTTTAAAAAGTGAATCCAAATTGTTAATTTTTAAGTTACGTCAACTTGTGCCTGTTGTGCTAAAGAAAATACAATATGTGACTTCAAACAAAACAACATGTCACTCGAAGGTGTTACATGTCATAAGATGTACAGTATCTTGTTGACACATGAAATTTTACGACTGTTTTCCGAGTCCTTGGATTACCTCCTCACCACTTATATGAATGCAAAATGGGTCAAGATGTACGCTTTTCATTTCGTTTTGACTTACGTTAGCATCTTCAAGCAAGGAACAAAACCCTCGCATTTCGCCAACACAGTCCAACAAACAACACACCACACCTTTTAGTACAAATGCGCGTAGGTCAATAAGCCCAAAAGTCCAAAGCATACGGCACTTTCACTCTTCACGCACACAAACAGCATGTTGTATCACACACCTGTTGCTTTCAACAGCCGTAAAACAAAATATCTCTCCTACATGTGTAGAATACTTGTTCAAAAGTTGGTTTCCTATAATCTGACCAAACACAGGATGATAATTAATAGCTCTGTGTTTGTAGTCTTTTGTACCTAAGATACCCAACCGTGCTTTGAAGCGCGTTCAAAAACGGACTAAGGCTCTTAGTTATTTCTTGCTTTGCTACCAGAAGGTTCCACGCTCTAATCCCGTAGTTATCCATATTAATAGGTTTCTCCAGTGTTCTTCTTCGGTTGCAAGAAAGAGACAACAGAATGGTATTTTGAAATGTAATAGCCGTAGCCTACTTTTTTTCACTTTCTTTCACCGATATTATGATCGTTGATTGTAAATGATTCAAATATAAATTTACCAGCAAACTATGTTTGGGAGTCCACCGAATAAGAAGTATTGACTTCAATACATTCCAGTCCATAATTTTCATCTATTATAGTTCACAAACAGCCTCACGTAAGGTATTACAATAACTAAACTTCTTGCATTATATTACTAATTCGCGATGAACTATGGTGTTCATACAGTTTCTATTTCATATAGTGACATCAGAATATCACTTCCCATCGCCCCCATCTCTGGCTTTCTAGATCGAAGTTCAGTGCTTCTTAATTCAAGTAGCTTCCGAGGTGACTACTAAACTTTCTGTATCCCAACTAAAAATCGGAAATATAACCAGGAGCAAGTAGTCGCGCCATACCAATCCGGTTACACGAAATCAAATTAATCCTTACGATATCTAAGACATAGATTCTTAACTAAAGGGATTACACTTATTGGTATATTATTTTGTCAATGCAGCTCTCTTAGGGGCGTTTGGGAAGATCCTATTGATGATATTGCATAATGATCTGTGAACCCGGCAACTGGACCAAATTCTTCCCAAATCTAATGCATATACACAAAATTAAAGAAGGAAGAACTACGTAAGTAACGAATTTCTATTGGGAATTTTTTTTGAATATACAGTGATATTCATTAACTCACGAAAGATCAATTTAGTTGAAACGGCTTCTTGGGATTCAAAAAAATGCATTAATATACCTATAATCAATTTGAAAATGGTTAAACCAGGGATGCAAATAACCACTCGCCCAGGGCAAGTGGTTCATCGGTGTGGGCGAGTTTTTAATATCACTATTTCAATAATTCAGGAGTAATCTGGTGTTCTACTTTATTTATTACTTCACTCAGCTAGTTCACTTATCTTTATTAGTATTTCCTTATGCTTTCTTTTGATCCTGTCGAAATCATTGGAGTCAAAATTATAAAAGAAAATTAAGTCTGTTTGTGCAGAACGTAATTATCTTGGTACATCATATGGACACATCTTGATGTTTTAGACCTCTCTCTGATTCACTTTGTGAAGTCAATACTGTCGCCCGCTATCATAAATATTTATTGAATAATTTAGAATAATAGTAAAAAGAAATGAAAATCACTAAAAGCAGAGTATTTCTGATACTCTATTAAGTTAATTAAGTTAATCGTATATACATATTATAAAATCACTTTGATGGTCTTACTGGGAAAACGGCTGAATCGATTGTCAGCAACTTTTGAACATCTTCACTGGAGTAGAACCATGCCCAATCTTCGCCTCGCCTTTTTTTATTCTTGGTACAGGTATACAGGTATATACGGGCTTACGATAGTTTTTATATGGTTAGAGGGACTTTTTTACCTGTTTGTGGACCGATAATGACGTAATTTTACTCATAATTCACCTGATTTTCCATTAAATAAACACAATTCATTTTTTATTTTCCCTGTTCATTTTTTTATTAGCCCACAGAAACCCCTATTCATTTTTATTAGTCCACAGAAAGCCCTGCTCATTTTTTATTAGGCATTAGAAATCCCTATTCATTTTTTAGCAACCCTTAGAAGGCCTTGCTCATTTTTTATTAGTCCGCAGAAAGCCCTGTTCATTTTTTAACAGTGCTCAGAAGCACTGTTTGTTTTTTATTTACCTTATGACGCGTGTAAGATGGTTCCGTTGGCGCCCGTACTGTCTGGTTATGTTTTGACTTTTCTTTATACTTTTTCCGCCCATTTACTTTGTATATTACCGACTGCCGCACTGTATTGAATGTTTGCTTTCCGCTGGCGCCATTACCGTCGCGAGTTTTCAGCCCCGCCCGCTATGTATTTTGCCGGTCGGTAGCCGTGAACGCTAATGGTATTTTCGGCGCACTTTGTATGTGTACCCGATACTTTAACTTAAGTAAGAAGAGAAAGTTTACTTACCTTTGATAATATTTTGCCGATGGCTATTTCCTGGTTGCGGTTGGTGGTTTATTGATGATGACGTAGAAGAACTTGTTGAGCGAACAAACAAATATTGCGATACCGCATTTTGTAATTTCATGTTTTAGGATATATTTATAACCTCGGTTGGCTTTTTGACTCAGATTATTAATGAATTTAATAAAATAATAATTCATTGAGTGAATATATGAATTTGATATTGCAATTTTATGAAAAGTATAAATATTGTGCCTTTATTATTACACTATTTTTATACATATGAAGCATATGTATTCTTCCTTTATCTTATACAGAATACACATACTTTAGTATAATGTACGTAAATAAGTTTATATCATAGTATATGAAGCATATGTATTCTTCCTTTATGTTATGCAGAATACACATACTTTAGTATAATGTATGTAAATAAGTTTATATAATAGTATATGAAGCATATGTATTCTTCCTTTATCTTATACAGAATACACATACTTTTTGCATTAAGTACCTTTTTTAATTTTATAGGATGTAGAAATTAAAGGCAGGAATATAGTTTTAAAAAATTTATTGTAAAAATAATGATAAAAAATTATATATAATAATAAAAAATTGTAAACATAATAAAATGAAAATGTAAAATATATAATAAAAATTAAAATGTACATATATAATAAAAATTTAAAAAATGAATGTATATAATAAAAATAATAATGTTGATATATAATAAAAATAAAAATTGTAAACTATATAGCAATTGTTTCAATATAATGATATATACAATGTTCTATTGATTCTTTGAACTTGATTAACAAAACTAATTTAATATTTGAAATATGGTATTTACGTTAGATGAAAAAAAAATCTATTTGCAATATATAAAAACTATTTACAATATGAAAAAATCTATTTACAATATGAAAAAAAATCTATTTACAATATGAAAAAATGTATTTACAAATTTACTATATGAAAAAAATCTATTTGCAACATATGAAAAATTCATAATATATAAAACTATTTACAATAATATGCACATTGTGTCTTAAATACAATAAACATAATTTAAAATATTATTTACAATATGAAAAATATTTACAATATAAATTATTTAGGGCATGAGAGGCTGTAAAATATTTAAAGAATTTGATAATATAGCATACCCGGGAATAACATGATACAGTGTATAATTGTTACGTGTTTCCTTTTCATTCATACCACTATTTATATTTTTTACCATTTATTCAGTTATTTACAGTTTGTTCAATTTTATTAACAAGATATATACAAATATTTACATCACATTCATGCACTCACACATTCACACATTTGCCAACCATTAGGCACGGTACCCAAAGGGTAATGTCCTGTAGTCAGTCGTGCTGTCAGGATTTAATCGTCGTCGTTTGTTGGATACCATTTGATGGGTCTTTGTTTCAGGACGCGAAACGATGGCAAATCCCCGCTTACGGGTAATCCTACCTGGGATGTTAATTGTTTTCCTTTCAATTTTTCCACGAACCAGGTTGTAAAAATGCTCAAAATTAATTTCTTCACGCGTTCTATAATCCAAAGTGATACCCCGAATTTTATACACATAATCAAATTTTCCCGTCCCAATTTCTTTTATACGGTAACTATAATTTTTTGGCCCCAAACCTATAAATTTGTCTATTTCCCACCCATCTTTTACTTCGTCAGTTAATTCACCCAAGTAGGGCCCTAATGTAAGCGGAGATTTTTCATTACGGCGTTGTACAAACATGATGCTATCAGTATCACAATACAACACCTTATCACGTCCTACACTTGTCATCAAGTCATACAATTTTAACCGCGCCCATGATGTAATGAACGCCGCAAGAACAACGTTTGAAAATTTCCAGGGCTTATTCTTATTTTCCGTATTATGAAAAGTAAGAATAAGATGTTTATCTCCGACGGGTAATACGCTTTGTACCTCGTATTGCGGTGCCCATAGATAATGCAAAAATTTTTCTGGTGTGTCAACAATTACGGATTGCGACAAGTCCGTTCTTTGTCCCCATTTCCCATAAAGCGAATTGAGGAATATCTTGGAGATATACCTCAGACCAGGGTTCAATCCAATATTATCCTCCATTAACTCTATGCCTTCGTGGGCATAATAATCTGCTATGTATTTTTGTTTGTCTCCTTTACTTTGACATGATGCAGGAAATCCTGAAGATTCCTGCTTCATTTGGAGAAAAGAATTCACGTAGTCGCGAAACAAACTACATGAATTACGATCCTCAGAACCGAACAGTTCGAATTCCCATACTTCAATAATTTGCAGAATTTTATATCCGACTTTTAACGCTTTATGAAGTTCTGGGGTACAATATGTGTCTGTTAAGGCACGCTCGGCGTCGCAATGCGTGCAATCATTGATACCTTCTTCCATACACGTGCGACATAAGCCAAACATAAGCCGACCGTTACACGTATATGGGAGCACCGGAAAATACAAATCTTTTGGGGGCAAAATGGTGCATTTTACTAACCCATTGATACTTCCCACATCTGGGAAGTCCGGCCCCTTGTATATTTTTGGTTTACCTACGGGCATTGGTTTACGTGCCATTACCCAAGGATACAATGATGTTACATCATAATATGCAATGAACTCATCGGAAGTACATTCGTACAACGCATTAAAACACTCGGTCCGACCACCATGAAAACCGTCCTTGGGTACAAGATGATTAACAAGATCATTACACTGAGTTTTAATAAACTCTTGCAAACTCTTGTCATTTTTCACCATGTGGTCCCAATCACATTCCCACATTTCAACGAGATTAACACCTCGTTTCTTGAGGTAATTAGCTTTTATGATGGTCTTTTCGAAGCGGTCTTGTAGGGATGTACTATCCTTAGAGGCAGAATCGAGACTGACGTGGCGCAATGCTGTAAAACAACGCTTACACCCGTGGAAAAAACATCCATGAAACTCATAAACTGTATTTGTTTTGCTATCATAACCATCGACTTTATATTTACCAATACGCCTTTCCAATCCATTCCCTGAATGTTCAATTTTATTACCTTTGGTACGTTCTAAATACCGTAACCAATACAAAGCTTTTAGACTTTGCCGATCACGGTGATCGAACCCATAAGGCGGAATAATTGGAATGACCTCCTTTGGTAAATATAAGGACCGATAGGTTAGAATTGCCAAACTTGCAATTGTAGGGGAGGAAATAAAACACTGGATACCATTCGTTTTTTCCTCGATTAAGTTCGAAAACTTAATCACAGCCTCTGCAAGAATCTTAACGTCATTCCTACAGTATTCCATCATCTCGTATTGGAGATTATACTCCTCGCCACTTAAAGCACGTTCTTGGTGCCAGGCGATTAATTGTCCCCGTTCTTTTGGGCTGAGACTGTCTGCATCAAAATACTCTAAAGACGGAATTTTGCCTACATAATTTTGATTTTCGGATGTGTTAAATAAATAGGGGAAATATCCCTTTCGCAAATTGCCAGATAAACCTAACGCTTCTGGGAGTCGGGACAATCTGACTCCCATATACAAATATGTGTCACGGAAATAGATTTTATTTCCAAGTCTCATTTCCACAATTTTTTGGCCCGTCATTATTACATTTGGTACGAGATCATGTTTTTCTATTAAGGTTCTTGCACAGAACTGCATGTCATAGTTACTTCCATTATGAGAAAGTACTATGATCTTTTTGAACATTGGCCGACTTATTAGCACGTGACTAATAAATCCGTCAATATCCTGGAAATCAAACTTACGGGATCCATTTTTATCCCCACACACAAAACATGGATCGTCCATCTTTGTGTCTTTGCATTTATGGCAAATATTAATACAATTTACGAAATTCACGCAATGTTCTCGTTCTCCCCGTTCATTCTTGGGTAATAACATCGTCTCCACGTCAAACACAATGTACAAAAAGGTATCGATGTGCTCAACTTTGGCAGCCTGAACAAAACAAATATGGTCACCATCCACATGCATGTAGCATACTTTGCAGAAATGTTCACCACATTTGTGTTCAGACTTCCTGTTTCGCATATCGAACATATCACCACAATCGGGACAAACTCTCTTTAATTCACACATTGTCTTGCCACGTGCAATTACATTTTTATGATTGGCAAAACACTCATGCGAAGGAAACAGTCGTAAACAATCATTACACTCGCGTTTAATATCGTCACCACAAGACTCATGATATTTTTCACACATAGGGCACTTATATTCACACCTATGATATTGTACATTATTATATCCTTGCAGACAATAGCAACAATATGATTTTTTGTCCAAAAGTGTAGTAATATTGGTAATCAACTCATAATGCCCTTCTGTGTACAATATTAAGATTTGCTTGGTTGCATGAATTCCCGGATATATTATATTATACTCCCGAGTCATTTTGTTCTTCTCATAAATGACAATTTGATATTCGGGGGTTAGTTTGTTTTGGAATTTTTTCGCATCAGTAATAGTGCACCCATTTTGATGCTCAATGGTAACATCAGCATCGTCGCACAAATCCTTAGCCTGCTTCAACAATCGCTCAGGATTGTTTTTTAACTTATATACCTGTTTGGGACGATGCTCGGCCTTAGCCTTCCCGAGGATGATAGCCTTAGGAAGACAATAAACATTTCTTTCCATAGGGATGGTACACTTTTCCAAAAGAGTTGTATATTCCTCATACTTGGCCGATCCACGGGTTCGACCCCTTCCCTTGCGTGGATTAACAATGTGGATCTTAAAATTCACCTTTTTGCCAAAAAGAAAATGTTCATTACTATTTAAAACATTTTCAACTGTATGGAATAATACATTAGGGTTCAATTCTTTTTTAGGACGCCATGTCATGTACACCGGTTTGTTTAATTTTGACGCAGAACTTTCAATAGTAATACCAATGTACATATCATCATCGACGTCATTTAGCGTATGCTCTTGTAAAAATTCAAATAATGAGCGAAGATATGTTTGCGGGTCTTCGATTCCAGTAGTGCGCATACGCTCAACGGTAACTTCCTTTCCACGCAGACCAAAGTAAGGATAGTGCTTAGTTCTACTATTAACAATGCGAAAATAATCCCATTGGCCTGCACCATACAATGTAGGTTCCAATGTAGAACATGTACTATGTTCTGGCGCAGAACTCGTACTAGCCCCTGGAAGAACACCCAATAACTCGTCAGAATCATCAGCAGTTAAGCCCGTAGTCTTCCCTGCAGACACAAATTCCCTAAATTTTTTACGCGCTAAATCCCGCATGTTATTTTGACGGAAGAAGCCCACACGATATAAATCAACAATATCCTTTGCGGACTTACAACTTGTTAAAATAACAAGTGGGTCATGCCCAAAATGTTCTAGTAATGCACGTATTAAACGTGCATACTGTTCGTTATATATACGCGTTCCTAGTGCATGACATTGTGTCACCACCTCCCACGTAAAGAAAATCTCTGCTGCATCGTTGTATCCACGAGATTCCAACATCTGCAACATAGTTTTAATTGTGTTGGTGCCATCGTACGATCTAACAGATGCCATTGTTGAATCTAATTTAAACAAACAATTAATTAGTTATTTCGCCTTATTATTATACACTAATTTATATTACTCGGATATTTTAATTTACTTTTATGTGTAAACTTTAATTTACTTTTATGTGTAAACTTTAATTGACGTAATTTCCTAAATACGATATTTACACCTTGGAGTACAAAAAAAACTGAATTATGTTTCCACCTAAGATCAAATTTGTATATTTTCCAACCACTATTACGGCCAAGAGCTCACTTACACAGGTTTGCACAGTAGAATTGCTTCATGTAGAATGACCAATTAACAATTTTGAGCTTCTTGTATATACGTAGATATGGACTATTTCCAAAATTTTATGCGAACTTTTTGTCAATAACTGACTTATAATTTACCAAGTAATTTTCTCGAAGATAGTGTTTAATTTATCAGCTAACGACACTTTATGATAACTAATTGCACCCCGTAGTATAAACCAGGAACGTCTTCACAATTTCAATAATTCTTCACTACTAACTGACCGCTCAATTTTGCCTGTCTTATATACACGAAAATATTGTAAATATCACACGAAGTTTTCCGAACATTAACGAAATTTTCCGAAGATTGCCGAAAAATACCAATCCTATACTAACACTGTTTATTGAAAATATAATTAAAGGTTTATCAACAAATCCTGATAACTATAACTCCGTAAGTTTTTCTCACTTTACAGAATTGGCAAATCCACTCACAGTTTCCAAGAACACTAAATGACAAAATCCTGTAATATTTATCTAACTGTTTTGCAATTGCAGCACACAACGTACAAACAGGAACGTCTTCTATACTGATTCGCCGCGGCTTGCTGCGCCGTATTTATACTTTCGGAAATGTAATCTCGTACCCAAATGCATTTAGTTTGTAATCTCGTACCCAGATACACTTACTTTAAAGTCTCGTACCCAATCGTGTTCAATTTGTAATCTCGTACCCAGACGACATAAAATATTTTCTAAAGTAATAATGCTATTTTACAAACATGTATTATTTAAAGTTATGTGACATTCTCGAAGTTTCTCGAACTTAACCGAATGTTTCCGAATATTTATTTTTCACGGACATTAATATTTTCATATTTGAAAAAATGAATATATCTGATGTGAACAATACAAAGAATAAACATCATTTCAAAATAACATTAGCAATAAAAAAATCCAAGTAGTAATAAACAGAAACACAAATTAATAAAAATAACGTAGTATACAAAACATATCAAAGAAGAAACAATTTAGCAAAAAAGCAATTAAGAAACAAGGTTAGCAAAAGGTTTAAAATAGTTTATGACCCAAAGCATCAGAACTATATCACACAAACAATATAGCAGAGATTTAATGAATATACTGAATTAATCCATATAGGTTAGCAAAACCATATTTAATTAAACTAATTATTAAACAAATGATAGCATAGAAATAGCAGATTTTAAAGATAATGCAGTTCTATTCAAAATAACATTCAAATAGTTAATTGTTACAAATTATAATTAAGAAAAATTACGTATGGTTAGAATGAAAGTTCGATTACTTACAAATCATAGTTAAGCACCAATCAACAGAGAAAATTTATTAAATAGGATTAGCAAAAATTAAAATAATTAAATCATATTAGGAAAAGCATCATTATTTAAAAGATCAATTACTAAATTTAAAATACGTATAGTTAGAGAAAGCATATTAAATTAACAAACAAAATAAGAACAAATAAAATAATTAATATGATAACTGTTCTACAGTATTCAATGAAATGCATCAACAAAGAAAACTAATATATTTAATAAATATTTTGTGACTTTCCATTATTCAATTTGTAAATTTTGATTTATTGTAACTATTTTTTATAATGCACTACTAATGAAAGTTCAGTTAATTTTATTTTTTTACTTTACCTGTAAACGTTAATGTCTATTTTTAAATGACATTAAATTTTGCAATGCAATTCTTTATATGTTTACATGGTGCTTTTTGATTGTAAAATAAAAAATGCAAAAGTGTAAATGTAATTTTCACATCTAACATGAAACTTTTTGATTGCAAAATACATTTTTTCATATATTCGTTTCATCATATGAAACTCTTTGAATGTAAAATAAAAAATGTAAAAAAGTAATTAAAATTTAAAGGAGTTGCAAACGAAAATATAATTTTACATGGTCTTAAAATATTCATTAAGTTTATGTACTTAAACACATGTAAAGTTAGTTTACTCAAATTATTTGTTAATATGTTTTTAATTATATACTCTTTATATTATAGTTTCATTAGATTAAAATATTGTTTTTTATTAATTTATTTATGTAAGTATCAAATATTTTTATTTCTATTTATTAGCAAGTTTTAAAGTTTAACAAAAAAAATGTATATGAACACTTACCGCCGCTGGAAAAACTGGAAATCCTTATTTAAATGTTCTTAGATGTCGAAAAGTGATAAATTCACAGTTGAAGATGAAACACTTGAATGCTGTAATAATACAGAAAGACAATATTACTTTACGTGAAACATAAAAATAAAAATGTGTATTACTAAACTGTAGAAATTAATTTGTAAAAATTTAACTATGTTGCGTGCTACAAAAAAATTAAGAGGTGTTAACAAAACTGCATGCTAAAAAAAACTTACATGTGAACTAAAAAATAAATTCAAAAAGATGTATGCAAGAAAAAATTTATCAACTGTTAACAAAAAAAATGTATGTTGTAAACGGAAACATGTTATAAACTTTATGTTGTGCAAAACAAATGCACGCTCTCAAAAAATAAGTAATGCAAAATAGTTTTTCATAAAGTGATCTGCAGGTTACAAAATAATGCACGCTATGACAAATGAAATAATGCAAAATAATTCTTTCAAAAGTAATTTGCATGCTACACAAGCTCAAAGCAGCTACTCTGTGAACTTACAAAAAAATTTCTTAAGCATAATTTATTAAGTGTTGTCAATGATACTTACTTTACTTCTGTGAACTTTGATACTTTGGAATTCTTAATTCCGCTGCCACTTTTATTCCAATTAACTGCCTGTCCTGAAACAATGAAACATTACTAAGTAACACTTGTAATTTATTTTCCTAATCATTTTTTATGATTCACTTCTTATTTTTTATTGGATTGTATGCTAAAGCATACTCCTAAGAACACTTACAGTGTGATTATTTTATTCGTTCGTGTTATTTTATTTTATTGGTTCATTAGAAGTTCCGTGTTATTTATTGGATTGTATGCTAAAACATACTCCTAAGAACAGGTACCCTGTGAACCTACAAATAATTTCGAAAATACTAAAAATTGAGAACTTGTAAATTACTCGGAACAACTATACTGTGAATATTAGAATATTTAATCAAACTAACTCAACATAACTTAAGCTAACCTTTCTTATATATTTGACTATTTCTATTTGGTCTTTAAATGTTCTTTCTTATATATTTGACTATTTCTACTTGTTCTTTTAATGTTCTTTCTTATATATTTGACTATTTCTACTTGTTCTTTTAATGTTCTTTTCTTAACTTTGACGGATCATTTTCTGTGAAAACTTCTTTTTATTGGATCGTATCTTATTTTTATATTCTCCTTTCTTATAGAAAGTCGTAAGAGCAGCTACGCTGCGAAACTTACAAAAATTTCTTATTTTACTATTTCGTATTATTTTCAATAATATTCTTGCACCAACATAATTGATCTATTTAAGTACAAAGGAATAAAGAAATACCTTTGGTAGCAGAAAATATTTTGCTCCTCTGGTACTTTTGGTTGGTGCTTCTCGATACTTTTAGTACTACACCAGTAATAATGGTATTGCCAGAAAAGGGTAACCTAAAATATAACGTAACATGTGTTAAAGCATATGTTGTAGTATAAAACCTTATACCTAACTATATATCTATATTTACATTAGAGATATATCTATATCTATAACTATCTATAACTATATCTATATCTATATCTATAACTATCTATAACTATATCTATATCTATCTATATCTATAACTATATTTATATCTATCTATAACTATATATCTATCTATATCTATAACTATCTATATTTATCTATAACTATATATCTATATTTACAATACCGATATATCTAGAACTATATCTATATCTATCTATATCTATAACTATATTTATATCTATCTATAACTATATATCTATCTATATCTATAACTATCTATATTTATCTATAACTATATATCTATATTTACAATACCGATATATCTAGAACTATATCTATATCTATCTATATCTATAATTATATTTATATCTATCTATAACTATATCTATCTATCTATATTTACATTAGAGATATATCTATATCTATCTTATATGTTAGTATACTATATGGTATGTCTAATATAAGATAGAAGAACATAATATTGAGTGTATCTAAAGATATATATTTCTGAAATATGTATAAATCATTTGGTTCTGTTAGAATTAAATTTTCAAATATCAGTACTATAAGATAGTAGGAAGAGGTGTCAAGAAAGGTATACAGAAGATGTCAATGGAGTTTTGATAAGTTACGAGAAACCTAAAGGAAACATTTATAAAGAAACGTCTACGAAAACAGAGTACAAAAAAATACAAGGAAAAAACAAAGGCAGGCATAAGAAGAAAACATGCATAAAGACAAAACAGCAAATTTGGATTATACACAAACAGAAAGCTTCTACTATATACAGAAAGATAAAAGACATAATAGTTAATGTCAAATAGTTTGGATTAGGTTAAAGAAATTATAATAGAATACAAGTAGTAGTACTAATAATAGTAAATAGCAGTAGAAGCCAAGCAAAAAGGATGCTAAACACAATAGAATAGCAAACACCCATTTTAAAAAATATATAATGCTAGCACAATAAGGAACCCATACACCAGTCTTAAAATCATCTACAAAGAGGAGCACAATTGAAAATTCTAAGAGACATCTAATAATAGAATTGGTAACAGACATATAATAGCAAACAGGGAGGCAGAAAACTTTTGAAATAGCTTAAGCTTAGTTTAGGATAGGAACAAACTTGAGTATGCAATAGTTAAAAGCACCACACTGGTTTACCATTAAGAAGTAGCAAACTAATTAGTTAGCAAGTAAAAGAAGGACATGAGCTTAAGTTTAGAGTTTAGGAAACATTTAAAGCTTAGTTGTTGTTCTGTATGGCTGCAAAACATTGTCACTTACTCTGAGGGAAGAATATAAACTAAAAAGTATTTGAAACAAGATCCTAAAACGAATATTCAGTCCTCGGAAATGGAAAAATGGTGGAACTACATAATTTATATGGTTTACCCTGCATTGTTAGGATCGTCAAGTCTAGAAGGGCAAATCATGTAGCTAAAATGGAATAACGCTTTCAAACTCTTGACTGGAAGACCAGTCGGAAAAACAACCATTAGGAAGACCTAGGCACAGCTGGGAGGGATGGATCTCGCAGAGATTGGAATACAAAGTAAAAAATTGATGCAAGGATAGAAGTCAGTGGAGAGCTTCTGTGAACCTCCGGGTTCCATAAAGTTAGTTAAAGCTTAGCTGCGGACAAGATCTTAAAAGTTTAAAATAATTCAAAACAAATTATTCAGATCATAACCGTATTGGTCTTTATTGTAAGTCATTGGCAATTGACGACTGAGGCAAAGCACAAATACAATAAATTAAATTTAGTTCAGTACAATAACAGCAGGAATAAAAGTAGCGGCAGCAAAGTAAAAGAGAAAATCATATAGTACAACAACAGAAAAAAATATTTAGCGATCCATACCATGGAGTCAATGAAGGACAGATATATATTACATAACAAGTAAAGATGGGTGGGCAGAAGCAAGAATATGTTAGCTAAAGCATAGTAGGGAAAACCAAAGAAAGAGCGAATCAGGATGTAATTTATGTAAAATTTAATTGGAAGGCCATCAAAGTTAGGGTAGCACACAATAAATTGGAATAGCTTAGGTTACATAAAAAGTTGTCAGACTCAAGCAAGAGAAGATACTAATCTGTAAGAGATGGCTTGTTAATGGAACTTTACTTAGTTTTTTACCTACTTCATCATATTATTCTCTAAAGAGATAGACATACATGAGAAAAAGAAAAATATTCAATAGAGATAAACCAACGAAAGAAACGGGGAATTTAGAAGCTGATCAACAAAGGAGTAAAATAGAAATAAGTACAAATAGAACAAAAGGTGAAATAGAAATCTAATAGCATTCTGCATAGAGCAAATAGGTAAAATTAGTTAGAGAGAAACACAAAGAAAAGAAACTTTGATTAGAAAAAAGGGCATACAGGCAAAGAAAGAAAAAAAAGAGGCATACATACAGAAGTTTACATGGTAGTAGAAGAAAGAAGGTTAGATTACAAGCGGAACAAAGAAATAACCACAAAGCAACAAGTAGTAATCGATATTCGATAGTTCACATGCAACCAATAGTAGTAGTAATAGTAGTAGTAGTAGTAGCGGAAGTAGCGATAGTAGCAGTAGTAATAGTAGTAGTAGTAGTAGCGGAAGTAGCGATAATAGTAGTAGTAGTAGTAGTAGCAGCGGTAGTACTAATAGAGTATTAGTAGCAGTAGTAATTGTGGCAGTGGTAATACTACTACTACTAGTAGTAGTAGTAGTGGTAGAATACTAATAGCAGTAGTGGCTAACAGTGGTAATACTAGTAGTCGATAGTATTAGTAGTGGTGGTAATACTAGTAGTTGATAGTATTAGTAGTGGTAGTGCTGATAGAGTATTAGTAGCAATAGTGATGGTAATACTAGTAGTAGTAGTAGTAGTAGTGGGAGTAGCAATAGTAGTAATACTAGTACTAGGAGGTAGTACTGGTAGAATACTAGTGGCACTAGCGGCGGGGGACATTGGTAATACTAGTAGTTGGTAATAGTAGTAGCGATAGCAGTAGTACTAATAGTAGTAGTAATAGTAGTAGTGGGAGTAGCAATAGTTGTAGTAATAATAGGAGTTCATGCAGCTTCAACGATCATGTGTTTTTACATATATAAAGTATCTGTAATTCAGAACTTAGTTACTTAAAAACCCAGGGTAAATACATATGTAGCGGACTCAACTAATACAGATTTACTTTTAATTAGATACTTGCTGTTACATATACGTAGACTCTCATTGGGTAAGCATTTATCTAATGTAGGGTCCCAGGGTAAGCATTCTACTTTAAACTAAATTAGTGACTATTTATAAGAAAAAAAGGGATGCCTAAATTTAATAATTATTATTGGTAAGCTTGAAAATGAGTCTTTACAATGTATCAGCTATATTTTCTAACAATATCAATAACTTGGCCCTATCTGCAAATATAAATTGTATGAGCTACAAATAATGAACAGTTTTTTTTCTTAGTTTCGCATGTGTCAGTGTCTTGAACAATAGTATTCACATTGAATTGAAACAAGTGTTTCTGCTTCTATTATTCATATTGACTACTCCTCATACTTTCACGAATATTAACAGCGTACAGTTCTTCCGCCTCTGATTATATTGAAATCTTCTAATTAAATGCGTATCCTACTTATAGTTAAAATTGCGTCCATTTAACTCGAATGTATGCCATACTCAATAGTAAAATTGTTGGGGGCAGTGCTATGAATTCTTGGCTCCCTGTAGTGTTCTCATGACAAAAACAAGTGTTTTGTATAAATTGTAGTAAACAATCAGCGTAATCGTGGGTTTCCTTCCATTTTTTTATATACTTTTTTCAACAGCTTTCTTTGTAAAGCAAATCAATATAAAAATCATTTCTCATAAGGGGCCGCGGTGGTTCAGTAAGCCGGTGGGTGTAGCCGAACGGTCTGAGGCGTTAGGCTGATAATTGTGAGGTAAAGACAATTGGGGGTTCAAGTCCCTCTGTAGTAGCAATGGTGGAATTTTAACTGTCCTCGATGTTTCTGTGTTCGTGTCCCTGTCGTGCCTAGTAGTTTTGAAAAGTGGTTAAAGTAGGAAATAAGTCAGGAAGTTTAAAAAGTAGTAGAGCATTCACCTCTGGTGTTTGGGGTCCCGGGTTCAATACCAGCTCGCACCAAATATTTCAACATTTTCATGACAAACATTGTTTGGATTTATTTTTTATAAATTGTAGTGGACAAACATCAAATGCGTAAGTTTTCTCGGGGGTTCTCCCGTTTCC
Source organism: Thermobia domestica (assembly GCF_964235325.1). NCBI lineage: Eukaryota > Metazoa > Arthropoda > Insecta > Zygentoma > Lepismatidae > Thermobia > Thermobia domestica. Next base: position 79,215,260 of record NC_137455.1, read on the forward strand.
TCCCACTTACTATATACTTTTAAGAGCTTATTTTAGCTCCCATATTTAGTTCAAACACCTTATTTTTAACAACGAGTTTGCACAGCAAACGATTTATTTTGCAAGTTCAAAATACAATTTGCTCCGACTAATTTATTAGGAGAATATCTTTTTATTCTCTCACATATTGTTCGAACACCTTATTTTTAACAAATAAAATAATCACCGTCTCCTTTAGCCTAACCGGCATAATGGTGGGACTCAAAGATTTCATTTCATTTTTTTCATAATCACCATAAACTGAAAGATACTGATTCTTTAACAAGTACATACAAAATTCCCTCTGCCCCAATCTTAGTGCCCGGTCTTAGTGTCCATGTCTAATCAAGTAATTTCATAACAGTTTAAAATCTTATATAAATTGCGGTGGGACCCCACCCCCGCCTTTAGCTTACATTTGAAAGAAAATTGGTGAGTATTCTACGAAAGTCATAATTGTGGGACGCTAAACTAAAATATGACATCTTATTATAATAGTAAATTTCAAAGAATAAGTTGAAATATGATAGTATCCCTGGTTGTATGCAACTCAGCGGTACATAAGTGCTTATCTAGTCTACATAACATTTCAGGCACTTTTCTATTAAATATGTTTGGTATCGTTCCCTATATAGTTAAACCCGGTGTACGCTAAGCATTTTAAATGTCAAAATATACAAGTTTCGGCATGTCCTCAAATAAGTCATTATCCAGGTAGCCTAAAAAAATCTAAAATTCTCAATTTCAATTCTATATGTATTTCTGAGTATTGTCCTGAACATCCCACTAATCAACCTTACAAGTATTGAGGAGTGCTATAACATTTCTCGCCGGCATCAAATATTTGTTAATTAAGAAATTTCATTTAATTTTTTCTCCATCTAAACGATTTCTCATTTGTATTATCAAACGGAAATAAATATAAAACAAATCGGGTACGCTAATATTCAAATATTACTGTAAACAAGACTGTGAAAAACACAATTTATGATGTATACTGTTCAACTTATTTTACACAAATACGGAACTAATAGCTAATTTGATAATTCTGATATAAAATTATGTTTCCAATAATATTAAAACTCAATCAGGTACAAATCAAATTTAGTTTCGGGAAATACTAGTTTCAATAAAGTCAAATAATACGCTACAAACAAAATTCAAGAGTACTATAGCTCGTTGTATCTGAAATTGTGTCTACGGAGCCTGTAATCATCATTATTTCTTAATTTAAAAAAATGTAATCTACAAACTAAAATACAATGTAATTAATCTAAATAGCAAATCAGTACAACTACTCCTTTATATAGTCTTAGTATTAATCAATTTGTCCTCATACCAAAATATTTCCTATATTTCTTTAATTGTGGGGGAATCAGTAATAGAGTGCTTACTTCAAAGGCAAGCTAGGGCATTATAACAATGTCCATAGATTTTTTCGGGGTTCTATCTATTTTAATGGATCAAAATAACCATCATTTCCCTCATAACTTAGCAACTATAATTGTAAAAAGTCGGAATTATTCCTCAGATCATTATAACTGCATGTTTTTTCCCTGAGTGACTTAAAACAATATAATGCAGTAAACAAAGTGAGAGAATTCTTTAAATTTGTTCTCCAAAACTTAAAAAAAAAAACGTGTGTGCCGTCCGTTTTTTTAAAAATTATTAACAGTTTTTAGAATCTCAAACCAAACAAAGTGGCGCTACTAATTCAATAATATATGCCTCATATAATTACACCTTTGGAGGTTCATGTCTCAAATAGCCATAACTTTGAAACTTATGTTTCGCCACCCATTTAAAAAAAAAACTAATAACTTAGTTCATACACGCTATCCATTGTCCCTAAGTGTCAATATTAACTGTATTACGCTATTTCAACAGTTATGAATCTATTCGCTTTGCTTCACTCTATGACATCCAATAAATTAAAAAACTGTTATTTCGCTCTACGCAATTTCTACTTTCATTTAAGCTCCTCCCCATAAAATTTAATTTTACATGCGTCCAAAAGAGATATCATCTATAAAGTATTAAGCTTTCTCGGAGTATCATATACGGCTTTAGCACGGTGGAGGTCCCCCCATGTTACTTCCTGTGGTTCAAGAATATAATAATAAAATATAGGACCGTGTCTCCTATAGCCTAACTGTTAAAAGTAATAATAAAGCTTGTTCCTTACTAATCAATTAACATACACGTCCTAGTTGTGGGAAACCCACCAATGGAGAAGCAACGTTAAGCTATGCTTCATATAGCCACAGTTCTAAATAAACTCTATGTATTATCTTGGACTTTAAACGTAATTTTACTCAATAATCGTAAAATTGAAAGAGTATATTTTCGGTAAGTCATAATCCAAATAATCTAAGTGGGAAAATAAAATTCAATTACAAGGTTAACATAAAAATAACAGTACGGTCAATAAGCGTAAAATGCTCTCATTATGTGGTATAAAACATCTAGATGTTAATGGAAATTATTCTACAATTTCATCTCATGACTTGTCCCTAGCTGGACATTCTTTATTTTTACTGCTACCAACTCGCTGAATACGCATAAAATTTTATAATTCAAACCCTTTAAACTTAATTATTCTGTCACGCAGCAATTCCTGTAACACAGGCAATGCCCCATTTCATATAAAGTCAATACTTTATACTATCAGTATGTAAAATCAACAATAAAAAAGCTTAGTATTCGATAACTATAAGGAAACATCCTAAATGTAATTCACTAAACTTGACATCATAATTTAATGGTCATATTACAAAATAAGGAAAACAAACGTAATAATAATAAAGGCACTGAAAAACAACCAAATAAGATAATATTCTTGCAATTAATCCTTTTTTCGCAAAACGAAGGAATCTCTCTTTATATATAATCTCAAATTGATTCCTAGTTAGAAAACCTTAAACACCAACGTGATAAATACGCATTTCACACTAGTAAACTCCAATAAATCACTTCAACAAATAATGTTTCCTACAACTTTGATTCAATTCTGTACTGCACAATAATAAAATAGAAAAATCTCCAAAACGAAAAACAAGTTTGAAATTAAGCTCAAAATGTGCAAAATTCCAGCTCATAATAATAATAATAATAATAATAATAATAATAATAATAATAATAATAATAATAATAATAATAATAATAATAGAGCTTCTTTACTGCTAAACTTTTTAGCGTATGTGTCTTCGGCAATTAATTCTTTTATTCCTACAAAGCAGTATTCAACTCTGCTTTCCGTTGTTTATTAATTTGTTCGTTTCATTTAAAAAAAAAATCGGTGCTAAACAGGTCTATAAACTCAAGTACAATCACCATAATGAAACAAATCTCTTTCAATAAAACAAAGTTTAAAACGAAATATCAATTTCATGAATCAATCAATCTTTGCAATATTTAATTCTATATTTTCTATGTATAAAATTAGCTAAAGTTTTCTTACCTTAATTCTGCATAAGCGCTGAAACAATCTTCAATGTCAATACACCTATCTGCAGAAATCAAACACCAAACTAGTACACCAATAAATTCTAATACGACCACACAATAAATCTTCTCTATACCAAGCGCAGTACTACTCAAATAATAAAACGGCTATGGTCGGTCATGTATTTATAAAGTCCTTCAATTCCGTCAAAGCATAAGTTCATTTACCTGTCCGCCCTTCTCCTATCTATGATTAGTTACAAAATATCTTTCAGCTTTCTACCGGTATGCTTATTTTAAAAAAAATAGATAAAATCTGATTTCCTCATGTATTTTCATCAGATATAATAAATGAGGGGTCAGTCTCCTGCCTTGTCCTAGTTTTTGGGTTAAGCAAACAGTTAACCAATTTATTTATTTTATTTCTAGCCAGCATGTTATTCCAAATAAGATTGCACTTAAAAAAGAAAATTGTGGAAACCGTTTACTGATTACATGGCAATAACCTCTGTAAATAATGACCCCTGTATACATCGCACTTTCTTTCCTTAACTAGCATTCCATCAAAGTAACCTTTAGTGGCCCTTCCTTTCAAATCGTCTATTAGTACACAATTAGAGGCGTCTTACAGACATAAATATCTTCACATAAGTAAATCTTAAAATATCTAAAGAGTCGCCATAAAGTGGTTCTTTAGATAATATCACTCATTGAGCCATCACTGCAAATAATATCATCTATAGGAGAAAGTCCCATAGAGGTTCAGAAAATAGCACTAGAAATCAAAGCATGTATTTATTACAACAGCTGTCGCTGTTAATCAGATATTGTCTACATTTATAACTCATCAACAGTCCTCATTTCAAAAATACTTTATAGTTCTTGTGTACATCAAAATAGACACAAGCATCAAAAATAATATTTCAACAAGCTGTATTTCATTTAGAGGTAAATGACATTTTAAAAATAAATATGTTCCATATGCTTTCAAGATTGAGTTCCAAATTTCCAGTAACAACGAATATCCCACTTCAATCACACGAAAACCCATCGCTAAGGGTTCATTTCAAACAGGTCATATATGCTATCAAGTTCTCCAAGTCATTGTAGTACAAATATCTGCCACATGATGTCAGCACCTCCTTATACGCAAAGAGAAATTTATCTTCGAAAGTATTAACACATAAAAAAGATGCATAGCTGGTTTGTCTTTAATTTTCTTTCAGTAAAGAAAACTAAAAGTTACTATAATATATGAAAATGTTATTATAACAATAAATAATTCTAAATTGTTCGGAAAAATCAAGTTCATTCTACAAATAATTAAAAATTAAAAAAAAAACTCCGGAATCATAAGACCACGATCTGTGCGGTTCATGTGTCATCGAAGTGCTACGTCAAAGAACATCAGTGGTGATATCAAAGGTAACCTGTCTTATTACTTAAGTTAAAGTATCGGGTACACATACAAAGTGCGCCGAAAATACCATTAGCGTTCACGGCTACCGACCGGCAAAATACATAGCGGGCGGGGCTGAAAACTCGCGACGGTAATGGCGCCAGCGGAAAGCAAACATTCAATACAGTGCGGCAGTCGGTAATATACAAAGTAAATGGGCGGAAAAAGTATAAAGGAAAGTCAAAACATAACCAGACAGTACGGGCGCCAACGGAACCATCTTACACGCGTCATAAGGTAAATAAAAAACAAACAGTGCTTCTGAGCACTGTTAAAAAATGAACAGGGCTTTCTGCGGACTAATAAAAAATGAGCAAGGCCTTCTAAGGGTTGCTAAAAAATGAATAGGGATTTCTAATGCCTAATAAAAAATGAGCAGGGCTTTCTGTGGACTAATAAAAATGAATAGGGGTTTCTGTGGGCTAATAAAAAATGAACAGGGAAAATAAAAAATGAATTGTGTTTATTTAATGGAAAATCAGGTGAATTATGAGTAAAATTACGTCATTATCGGTCCACAAACAGGTAAAAAAGTCCCTCTAACCATATAAAAACTATCGTAAGCCCGTATATACCTGTATACCTGTACCAAGAATAAAAAAAGGCGAGGCGAAGATTGGGCATGGTTCTACTCACTGGTGTCTTACTTCAATAAAAATCTAAGATAAGAGCAAATTTAGGGAAAACCTATTCAGGGAGACGATTGTCATAAAATGAAGTAAATTACTTTTTTTTCAATAAACAAGAGTACATGATGTCCACAGTGACTCTCCAACATTTCAAACTAATGCAGAGAAATATATATTAAATTCCATCATTACAATACTTAAAAATGATAATATAACTGAAAAAGTTTTAGTGTAATACAAAATAGTACACTTCAATTCGTTACAATTGCACATGAGCACCTTTGATGGCACGAAGAATGCCTAACTTCTGGTCAATTTCGTACCGAGTGTTGAGCAGGATGTCTAGTGTGACAGAGTTCATTGCATCTCTTACGCGATATTTTAAGTCCAGTATGTTGTCAACTTTTGTGCAGTACACTTTGACTTTTACATACCCTAATAAGAAAATATCCAATAAAGTAATGTCGGAGATACGTAGACGTCAAGAAATTAGTTCCACTGGAGTCAATCCAATGATTGGGGAACGTAACATTTAAAAAATGTCGGATCTGAAGGCTTCAATGTAGTGGAACACCATCCTGCTGAATGATTATTGTAGATTGCATGTATGCTAGCTAAGATACAGGAAAGCTCTCCCAACATATCCAGGTAAGAGTTACCGGTGACAGTATCCCATTGAAAGAGAAGTGGCCCTACAATTTGATTATCCATAAGAGCATACCAAATATTATCTTTGTAGTGTCTCACATGTATTCTTCGAATTCACGGGTGTTTTTCTGAACCCCAAATTCGTACATTGTGGTTATTTACTTTCCCCACGTTATGAGCGATAAAAAAGTATAGTCATCAGTATAGCGATTGTAAATGTTTCGCTCTTTCGTCGGTTATCAGGTTTAATTTCCTGTACCTTGTGTGTGTGCAAGCATAGTTAACATTAAAGAATTTTGTGAACCTTTTCATTCCGAGTTCTCTTACTGTTTGTCTAATTGGCTTTTTTGGAGTTTGTTCAAACAGTCTTCGCACACTTTCTACAACCTTCTCCTTAATGCCTTGAGTTTTACCACAAGCAGAACACTGCCGGTTGTTTAAAACAATCACACCTCTTGTTTATACTACTGGTGAATGTCGGAGAGTTCTTGTTGTACACACGATGAAATTTTCGTTAAACTTGAACTATATATCATATTTCTGCATACCACCACACAACCTGACTACATTTATTCAGAATCACCTTTTTTGGAAACAATTTACTGCTTCGGCGTCACTATGGTCTTAGAGCGAATCATCTTAACTTTTAGAGTTTCTCCTTCTGCTGTTATCGAAAAGCTAACAGGGTGATCTGAAATGAAAAGGAAATAGACTTCTATAATTACGGAGTCTCATGGTGGACATACTGTATTAAAAATATAATAATAATAATAATAATAATAATAATAATAATAATAATAATAATAATAATAATAATAATAATAATAATAATAATAATAATAATAATAATAATAATAATAATAAGGTAAGTGCAGGTAAATACGCCATGTTATGGATGTTGTATTTTTTATGACCTTAATTTTCACGAAACAGAAAACAAGACATGTGCGTTGCAGAGTAGCCTTTTCCGCGTGTAGAAAAGAATGTGGCAATGATGCTACTTACTTTTATTTTGTACCCAAGGCAAAAGAAAAAAGTGTTACAAAGTGGCGTATTTATCAACACGTGCAGGTAATTACGCCAAGTTAGAATACTGCTAGAAATCTGTAATAAATTTTGCAACTCCTTACATCGTCTGTATTATACGAACACTTATTCAGAATCATAATCAAATATTACTACAGAACATGGCTGAAGCAAAAAAAAAAAAAAAAAAAAAAGAATACCAAAGTGCAAGATGAAGATAAAAAATAAAATATAAAAACGATAATCTCTAAAGTTTAAATGAAGTTCCAAACTGAAAAGCTTTAGTCCATAAGAAGATAAGCAAACACTATACTGTGACTTTAAAAAACTACACCGATATTACAAGGAACATGTGGGACAAATGAAAACATTTTTGTCTTCCGCAGTCAGTCCTGCACATGTCCTGGCGTATTTCGCTGCACCATACTTGGTATTGATTTAGTAGCCATTGAATCACAAATACTGAAATTACACTTACAAAACAGTGTTCCTAGACGGACACGAAACAAGGCGTACATTGCTGTAAACAATCGGCAATGTTCTGAGATAACGGATTCTTACCTCTATTGAAATAATAACGTCCTTCCACGGAACCTTCCCGAAGCAAACAACACTGTATGGCGTGGTGATCTCAGCGCTGTCTCCCGGAGTATTCATCAAATCGGACTTGTCCAAGACCGCAGGGGCGTCGTCAAGGGGGGGTAAAGGGGGGGAGCCTACCCCCCCAAAGTTTTCAATCTCTTGACAAGTTGGCAAATTAAAATACATAGTTGGCAATTTAAAGAATGCCATTTTGTTTTAATTGACTTATTCGGTTTAACATTTTCTTAGGTACCCAGTTACTGCAAATTATTATCAATTCTCCTATAGACTTGGCATAAGTTTTGTGTAGTTTCCAATCTTGTAATAAATTGATATATTCGTTTAAAGATTCTTTACTTGTTGCAAGTGATTACACTTCACTTTTGTTCATTTGATATTCGTAAACATTTTGAAGAATCTTTAATGAAAATCGGGAACTGTACCACTGACGAAAGCAGAATAGAGTTGGCATGCAAAGACACACAAAAGAGGCGTTTCGGTGGCAAGTAGAGCACTGGACGCAAAAGCATTTGATAAAAGAGCGTATACAAGGCAACAGGTAGTGACTGGCAGAATTGATGTTAATAAAACAAGAACAAGGCAGTGACTGGTTAGTATTAAGCCTGCCATACGTCCCGTAAAAAACGGGACAGTTCCGATTTTGGGCCCGAGAATCCCGCGTCCCAATAAATTTAGTCGGGACAGGCAAATGTCCCATATTTTAATTCCATTTCATTTCTGCTATCAATATAAGCTTATTCGAAAAGTAATGAAGTGGCTGGGATAATGTGAATGAAGAATAAGGTGTAGCATGTAACAGTTTTGAGCAAGTTATCACAATACCCTGTCCGACTTGATAGCAAGCGAAATTTGCAACACTACTTTTCCATTGTACAGTCACCCACATAAGTGCCTGGACCCCAAGTAATGGAATTATAACAGTCAGGGGTCCAGGTACTTATGTGAGTGACTGTACCTGGTGGAAACTCGGACACTCTCCAACATAAAAAAAAAGAAGAAGTAAGATGGCTTTGAATGTTTCTACATGTACAAGCACAGGAAAGATGAGTGACTTTTTCTTCAGAGAGACATTAAATAAAGTAACAAGAATTATAATATTTTTGAGAGGTTATGGGCACAGAATTGTGCTTGGTCCAGGGCTTAGAAATATGTGCATTTGGTCCTGACAATTATACACGACACAAGTAGAAAAATCAACTTTTCATCAGATTAAACTGACAAACGTAATTTTGGCAAATACTACCATGTAATTAAATATTGCTAAACCCGCGAAGAATATTGAATGTAGATTGTGTCACTGATTTAAACCGTTTGCATATTGTTTTTCTGTAAAACATTTTTATAACACATTATCTTAAGTTTTTAAGGCTTTTTTTTTTTTTTTTTTTTTTTTTTTTTGTAGTTGGATTGTAAACATCTTCAGTCCGTAAAGTTAATTGCAGGGAACAACGAGAGAAAAGTAGCTGCAGCTCAGGGAACTTCCGCCTATATTGTAGAAAAAAAAATAAATGTCAGCTAGGCTAAAGGAGACGATGATGATGAGAAATGAATGAAATGGTGGAATGAAGAAAGTGGGAGGAAACGGGAGAACCATGAGAAACCCACGCACACAGTGTTTTTTCATTACAAAGCTCACTTGAAATGAGCTGGGATCGAACCAAGGACCCCATGCACCAGAAGTGAACGCAATACCACTGGGCCACCGCGGCCTATTATACTGTTATTCATAACCAGAGGTACAGTTTATTGGATTGTGTTGGAAAGTTTGGGGGGAAGGGGATCTAAAGTGTCCCGTATTCCCATAAAGAAAACATGGTAGGTTTATTAGTATAAACTTTTTACTATGTATAGTATGTAAATTTGACAAATTTAAGTTGTTTCTTTTTCTAACAGTAAAATGTCAAAGGGAAGATTTTGATACCAGAGTGAATATACTTTGTATTGTGTAACCGTGTATATTTTGTGTGTGAATAAACCTTTCGCTTTGAAACAAAAAGAGATCATATTAATATAGAGGAAAAGAATAGCTTATTTCAGTTCTGTTTTGCAGTGAGACTTTCTATTTACAGGGCTTTTCGAGTAGGGAGAACTGAACAAAAGTGTGTTTTGGGAATGGTATCATCAGTGCCTTTCATAACGGGGGTCGATAGCCCTGGGCGCCGAAGAAAGGGGGCGCAAAATTGGGGAGAAAAATTAAAAAAGAGAGAAAGAAAAAAATATTTGGAATATTACTAGTATGTACTTAAACCCTCTTTCTGCTTTAGGAAGTGGTCCTATAATGTTACTCATGTTAGGAAAATATATGTGCACACATATAAAATGGAAGGAAAAAGTAATAAAAGGTGTTCAAAATCTAGGAAAAGCAGGGTTTACTTTTGAAAATTTTCTTACGCTTCGCGCCAACCATGGTGGCGCTTCGCGAATGATCTGTCGCCCTAACTCGTATGTACGAGGCAGCCGTCGTATACTCTCGCCCCGGGTGCTGATTTTCTATAGCACGGCACAGGGGGGCACAGTAGGTTTCTGGAAATGTTGTTCGATGGACGAAAGCTACAATAGATGAGTCAAGTCATTCTGTCGCTTCCGCTATGAACCTAAGTGCATGATTCCAAAAGTCACATTTTGGGGGGCCAAACAATACGTCTGCTGGGTGAAAGCATAGATCGGTGTGTGTTTAACTTCATTTTCATATAAATGTGTTGCCTTTCCTACTTTATTTTTAATCACGTAGTTGATTCTTTCGGAAACTAAAACAAAAATTGCAATTCTTCCTTTCTTTATAGTAGACTATTTATAAGTCAAAGCATTACGTAAACATTGTATGTTACTTATGTAGCTCATGGGGGGCAAGCGAGGCAGTGTCCCGGGCTTGCGGTTGGAGGCGCGCCTAAAAGGGAGGTAAAGGGGGTTAGTATTTTTCTTGCCAGTATTTAATACTTTTCATCAGAGTGCAAAATTATGAAATCAAAGTGGGAGGAGACTGGAGGACAGAAGAGAAAAAAACTGCGCATTTCTGGTGAGAATTGACTGGCGCAGATTACCTAACCTAGCCATAAGTTGTCAAATTAACAGTTGTGCATCGTGGGAGATGATAATGATTCTGAGTTGAGGTGTGAAATTTTATTCGAAAACGGGGGCTGTTCGTATTCGTATCTGAGATGGGGCACGGAATGGGACGAATATGAAAATAAGGTTGCTGTAAAGTTTTCCGCAGGGTTGGTAAAAGTGAGACTAAGATTTTCGAAACACTTGGTGTTTTTTTTTTTTTTTACCAAGACTTGGCATTTTTTAAATCAAGACTTGGCAATTTCAAGTTTCACCCCCCCCCCAATCTTGTAATGCTCGCTACGCCGCTGCAAGACCGTGGCACATATTGGAGGCGCATTTTAGCGGATTTCGTCAGAAACGTTCTAGCACTGAACACTTGGAGTATTTAGCTGCTGTTACATTAATAATAATAATAATAATAATAATAATAATAATAATAATAATAATAATAATAATAATAATAATAATAATAATAATAATAATAATAAATCAAATTTGGAAAACTCTAAGGAGTAACTACGAGGTTCCAAAAATGGTTATTTCTTCGTATCTATACGGTAATTGTGAAAACGACTGGACTGGTCATCACTAAATTTTCCAAACTAACAGTAGTCTCTAATATGGCACTTCGTATATAGCTGAAAACATGAGTACAAGTGATTTATTTCTGGAAGAGCTAGTCTAATTGCATTCATACAATGGAGTTAATCTGCCCTTTTTCGAGTGTAAGAAAGCAATTTAAGTAGGTCACAATGTTGGAAAATTCATTTAGGGCTACTTGGGAAGAGCAAGAGTTTCAGAAATATGTATAAATTTTATCTCGAAAACAGGTCTAACAATTTGTCTTCCTATTTTGGATAAATATAGTAAATTTTCCAGGTTGGTTAGAAAATCTCGTTTAGGAGATAGCCTACTTAAGGAAGTTAAAATTCTGAAATAACTTTAAACGAATTTACACTGAAAATTTATGGTAAAAATCTGGTACCTTCATTGTTTCGGTGGTCGCATTCATGAACAGTGTTTGTAGGTTTCCTTAAGAAAATTTCCCTCAACTGACCCAAAATTTTTCCTTTTCTTATTAAATTTTCCCTGGTTTGTTGACCCAGCCAACAATACGTACAAATTATGCTACTTTCAACATACATATATATGTTGGGAGCAATGTTCGAAAACGGCCATTGGCCGAAGAAAGTGATCAATTCTAAGTTTGGACAGATGCAATTATCCAAAGTACGAAGAAGTCTATCATTTCGGGGTTTGGTCGCTTAATAGTATCCAAAGCTAGGTTTGGATAATTACAGTTCATCCAAAGCTCAATTTAGTTATTTCCAGTTGTTCTTGCGAGATGTCATTGCAATTTTTTATTCGTGGCGCATGCGCATTCGGAGAATATAGGGAGGGTAAAGCAGAAGTCAGTCTTCAGTCAGGCGGTAGCTTTATGTGTTAACGTGTATGCTTTCTTTGCCACTCACAATTGTTTATTCGTTGAAGTGAAATTGAAGACCGTGCACAACAATGAGTATGGTTGCAGCAGAAGACTTCAAAGCAAAACTAGACGACTACGTTCGAGCTAGTACAGCAGATAATACGTTCTTGTTATCTCCAGAGAAGTACAATGAATTGCTGTTGGAGGTGAAGGCTTCGCAAGAGAAAAAGAAAAGAGGTGAGTCACTGACGTCACTGGACTATCGTCGCCTGAAGAGATATGATGTTTTAAGTATTGGTGGGGTTGAGAAACTTATCGAAAAACGTAAAGATGGTGATAGTGTTATTAGGTATTTCTGTCACACCGGAGAATTATACAGTGTCATTCATAAAGCTCACATTGACACTGGCCACAAACGTTTGAGATGCTTGGACAAAGAACTTAAGCTAAAGTACTGTAATGTAACACGAGAGATCATCAATATTTATCTCAAATTGTGTGGGCAGTGTCAGTTGAAAAAGAAGCAAAAGTGCAAAGGACTGACTGTTAAACCTATTCTCAGTAATCTGCTTAATTCTAGGGGTCAGGTTGATCTTATCGACATGCAGAGTGAACCGGACAAAGGATACAAGTTCATATTAAATTATCAGGATCATCTCACAAAGTTTCTGTTTTTGCGCCCATTAAAGACAAAAAGAGCATCAGAAGTTGCTTATCATCTGATGGATATATTTTGCATTATTGGTGCACCTTGTATTCTTCAAAGTGATAACGGACGTGAGTTCGCAGCTGAAGTTACAAGTGAGCTGGCCTCAGTGTTTGGGTCGAAAATAGTGCACGGCAAGCCGCGCCACTCTCAGTCTCAAGGAAGTGTTGAGAGAGCGAACCAAGATGTTCGAGACATTCTTATTACATGGATGGCAGAAAATAGCTGTTCGTCTTGGGCTGAGGGTCTTCGTTTTGTCCAGATGAAGAAAAACAGGTCCTTCCATAGGGGCATTAACCGGAGCCCCTACGAGGCTTTGTTTGGCGTTCCCATGAGAAATGGACTTTCGGATTCATCTCTTCCATGTGATTTATTACGAGACTTGACCAATGAGGAAGATCTACAAGAAATATTGGCTCGTGATCCACATTGTGACACCATGCAGGAAGGGGAAGGCTCAGGACAGGATGTACAGAATTCATTGACTCGTGATCCACACTGTGACACCATGCAGGAAGAGGAAGGTTCAGGACAGGATGTACAGAATTTATTGACTCGTGATCCACACTGTGACACCATGCAGGAAGAGGAAGGCTCAGGACAGGATGTACAGTATTCATTGACTCGTGATGTACAAGAAGACACTTCAGGACAGGACGCACAGCATTCATTCGTTCGTGATTCCCTTAATAATCTTCGGCAGGAAAGAGAGACTTTTCCAGAATTTCCAGCTTCTTTAGAGACCATCAACACTGCAATTGTGGAAGCAAATGAATCTCCATGTCCGTGCGCAAATCAAGAAAAAAGATGCAACATCTGCACAAGAAGTGAGAGTATACGAGAGGCACGTGAGGGATCCAAAATACATTTAAAGCGACAAGCAAATGAAATGTTAATGGCGTCAAGTAAAAAATTCCCTCGTGCAGACGTAGGACAAACTGTTCTAATCAAAATCCCAGAATTGGACAGAGGCAGAGCTGCTCCGAGGAACGTCATGGCTGTGGTTATGGGGAGAAACGATAACGATCTCTACCAGTTGGGGACTTCTTCGGGAATTATTAGAAAGCTGTACGCGCGCAATGAGTTCCAGTTCGCAGATGAACAGTTTCTTCAGATCAGTGATGTTCCGCAGAGAGACATTTCACTTAGAAGTGTAGCTGAAGCAGAAACACACTCCAGGCAGGGGTTTATTAAGTGCGGCTGCAGGAACTTCTGTTTGAACAAAAAATGTAATTGTGTAAAGAAGGGTGTAAAGTGTAACTCAAAGTGTCATTCCTCAAGTGCGTGTAGGAACAAGTAACTGGACAGTTGACCTATTACAATGTACTTGAAGAGCCTGTATATGTGGCGAATCTGCATTTCAGTTATTCCATTTTATAACTGTAAGTTCATTATATTTTTTCGCACTTACAGCTTAAAATTTTCAGCACACGTTTTTCAAATTCTTCACTGTTTCATTGTGTTAATAACTGAACTTAAAACATTTAACGCACTTTGCTGTTAATGCTTAATTAATTATTGTACTTATTTTTATATGGTGCATATTTTCTAAAAGTCTTCTAAAAAAGAAAGTAAGCTGAATTAGAAGGAATTAATACGAAGAACTATTTTTATTCATATACGAATTTCATACTTCTTATTTGACAGAATTTTGTGATATACATTTTCATTTCTTAAACATTGAAAAATAAAAATCTTGTAAAATGTGTAAAATGTGAAAAAATTAATAATTTTTTTTCTTATTTTCCTTTCTAAATTGAGCTTTGGATGAACTGTAATTATCCAAACCTAGCTTTGGATACTATTAAGCGACCAAACCCCGAAATGATAGACTTCTTCGTACTTTGGATAATTGCATCTGTCCAAACTTAGAATTGATCACTTTCTTCGGCCAATGGCCGTTTTCGAACATTGCTCCCAACATATACACACAAACTATTACTACTGTATTGGTTTGTTCCTGAAGAAAAATGTAAAATTTAAGTATTTATATTGATCAATCATCCAGTTCCAAAATTTCCCTGGATTTTTACTTTTTATCGAAAAGAAATATCTTTTCCCTTTTTGGTAAATTTACCTACGAAATTTCCCTAGATTAGGGAAATTTCCCTCAAGCTACGAACACTGTTCATAAAATGTTTCGGTATCACTTAAGCGCTCATAACCAAAACATCAGTTGCAGCAATTTTATTCCTCCCACAACCTGAAATCTTCCACAATCTTTTCAAGTAATCAATATTGCTGGACAAAACATCAAATGCCACTGTAACTCGCCGCTGTGATCCAAATGGTTGGTTGTTACTTTGACTAGAACAAGTTGCAGATGATTAGCAGTTTCTGCCGCTATCATTGATGGTGTTTAACATCAGGCGGATGATAACAAAGCAAGAATTTAAGAGAAAAGAACAGTGGTTTGCATTCACAAAATGATATTTGCTAAAGACTTGTCTAATTATGCTAATAAATATTTATTTTTAAATGTAACAGTTGGTAAACTGTACAGATGGATTGCAGTCGGAAATTCCAGACGCTAACTTTTGCACATTGTTGCGGAGCTTTCTGATCTCTTGTAAGCATAATGGATATTAATCTCAGGAGCATATGCAAAATCGTCGGCTGCTTAACAGACACGTGGTTTCCTGTCATTACTAATGCAGACGTACAACAAACAACTTTGGCTCATTATTGAAATAGTAGTCTATACTGGATTGAAATTAATTTTTGGCTCTAAATTGAATTTCAAGGTTGAAAAATGACATGTGATAACTATTTTACGGCTTGGTTTGCCTAAATGCCTATTTTGTTCTCGTGCTCAACCTTCAGGAAGCAATTATTGAATGGATTTATTAAAGTTAAACGATCCTCTTCAGCACAGATGTATATGAGCCGGAACTACAGTTTAAACTGGGATCCGAATTACTACCAGAGTTTTTATCCGTTGTAAGTATCCTCAGCGCTGGTCGAACCCTGGGCCATGTGCACAGAAGAAAAAAGTACACACTGAGAAAAAGAACGTAGGTTACATGCGTGAATCCTGTAGTTTTTGGACTTAGCGTATAATCCTATGTAGCATCCTGCAGTTAACGTATGTTTTATACCTACCGGTACTTTCCGTATAATTGTTCCGAATAAACGTACTTTCCGTACGAAAGAAAGACGATCACGATCTCACATACAAATGGACGTATATAACATATTACTAATGTATGTAGCTTACGTATACGTATGTAATATACGGAAAACTGTTAGATGTAAGACATCCTGCAGCGGAATGATGTAACATCTAAGCAGGAAGAATTCAGTATATATGTAGTATATGGATAACGTATGCTCCGTACAGATTTCCGTAGTAAACATAAGGATTCTGTACATTTGTACAATATACCGCTGTTCGTATAACGGATTTTTCTCAGTGCACATGTCAGCTAGTTGGCCACTAAGGAAATGCAAATTATCAAAATTTTATATTATCGCCTAAGTTATTTCTGAAAAAAAAAAAAGTGTCGGAAGAAACCTCACTACAAGAGAAAACTACCCTTTTTGCACTTTTCAAGACAAGTATGCTATGTCAAATTGTGACATTATTAATGGAATATTTATTTCTGAAACATGACATAAAATTGTCTGAGTCGTTTTTGAGATAATCCTCCTAAAGCAAAATACTCCAGAAGTAAACTATCCACTGTCTTTCTCAGGATAAATTAGTTATGCCATATTTTCATACTATTTACGGAATATTTATTCTGAAATATAAACAAAATCTTCTGAGTCATTTCTATGAAAATCGTCCGAATATAATTCACTTCCAAGTGTAAATTACCCCTTTTTGGATTTTTCTCAGAAAAATTGCTAGGGTTGCTAATGAAACATTGAGTAGAAAGAGAGTTATGAAAAATCTTAACTACCATCTGGGAAAGCTAATTTAATACGATTTATCAACATGCCCCAAAAGTTTTCAATTCTTATTAAGAGTTCTGTGTTCCACAAACCCCAAATTACGTCTCATATATAAGTTTGAAAACAAAGAAGCTGTATGAATACATACATAAATTGACGAAAATTGAAGCATCTATTGACTCTTGGCAATATTGTGTCAGATGATTAATTATCTCCAGGATCACTTGGTCTACAGCTGTATTTTCAAATTACTCAGCATCACTGAAGAGTAGATAAGTGGTCTGGAAGAGTCTGGGGAAGTGATGAATCTCATAATTTTTTGCGCTGCCACAGATAATTTATCCAATGAGACCTGCAGTCAGGGTGCTAAGGACGCACAATCTCCCCTAAATTTTTTATGTCGTTGTATATTCTATTCAACAATAGTCAAAAACATACAGTAGGTTCACTTAAAGTTTGTCCCAGACTACGTACCTGTCCAACATTGATCAAATATTAACTACAATGCCTGAAATAATGAATCAAAGAAAACAATATGTCCCATCTCCGATTAATACAATTTTTGATCCCTTCTGTCTCCAAAGGCGGACCTAGCCCGGGGATCTAGCCAATGGCGGATCTAGGCCCTCCCAGTTTTTTGGATGACAAAAATAATTCAAGCTATTAGTTATATTTTTTTTAAAAAAAATTTAGTAAACTCATGATATACCTATCACAGTCTGGGTTCTCGCTATCCCTCCCCCCCCCCAATTTTTACCTTCTAGATCCGTCTCTGTGTCTCTTTAAATGATATGTTGTGGGGTCGAGAAAAACCTTAATTCGTTGTTCGAAGATGAACCACGATCAGATGTTTCGTTATTTTGAAAATTTGTAAAATAAAAATTCAATTCCGTTCCAAGCAACTTAATTACATTAGATTTGCTACTTGTGATTGGTTGATCAAAGACGATAATAGATGATTCCTTTCAAATTTAGAGTAAATTGTGAGATAAAGCTCAGCAACTAGTTGTTCTTTATATTGCATATTACGCCATGAATAACTTCGTATCATCTATGTAAGATATTTTATAATTACCTCTGGAAACTGGAAGATTTTTATAAAAGTTATACAATATTCAAAGACCTTTCTTCCACCTGCATACTACAGAAATACGTATTAAGAAGAATAGTTGTGTATGTAATACGAGAACAACACGGCAAAACAACTTTCTACTTCGGCGTATTTGGCGGGAAGTGGAATCTGAAAGCCAATGTTTGTCATAAGAGAAGGAAAAGTACCATGTGCATGGGAAACACCAATATGATCTCCCAGTCCATTGGCAGAAGGCGGGAAAGGAAAGAAAACAGTTCAAGGAAAGTATCGTGACGTAACCACAAACAAACTCTTTCAACTTTCCTCTGTATATTGCATTGAAAAGCATTTCCACAAAATTTTACTACATTTTTTGCATTATTTGCACAAAAGTGCTTGTCTATACTAAAACTTAAATTTGGAGAAGGGGTTATATATTATTTGTCATTAATTCTTAGTCCAGTTGGTACTGTATGTGTAACCTCAGCCTGATGACCCCATTCTGTGCTAACTACACTAATGTTAAGTATGGCCTGGCAGCAAAAGGTGCGTTTGGTTGCAACTTCTTTCACCGCCTTCCGACAACTCATTAATAATTCCGCAGTCCATTTCGACTCCTAACAATTATGATTTTTTTTAATGTTCTAGTAAGGACCTAATCGCAGTGAAAGGAACATGGAAAGACATAAGAAGGCATTCTCTTACTTGAGCATGTAATGTCAACAAGGAAAAACAATTACAAGACAAAAAGAGGATGAATTTTAGCTTGTGTGGTCAGTGATAGATTATTTAAAATATATTGTAAAGGAAAGTACGAATTTAGAACATTTATAATACATAACTGCTATTTGACATTTATTATGTCTCTCGTGTAGAATATTTTATGATCTCTCAATTATCAGCTTCACACAGCAGTTTGTAATGAACTTAACGAGAAGTAGACATTTGTAGTGTCACACTAAGAAAATAACAAGATTGATTTCTGTGTTGCACAGCATTAACGATGATTTCCTTCCTGATAAACATTAAGTTTCAAGTTATTATTTATGCATTTATGGTGTATTCTCTCTAAACTGCATGATTTGTTTCATAAGTGGGCTAATGGTTTGATTAAGTTCGAGTGAGCTCTCTCATACCTAAGCGGTTAGCGTATGCGTCTTTGGCGTGGGAGACCGGGGTTCGATTCTGGGGTAGAGTTAATGTGGTTCAGATTCCACGTAAGGCAGTAGGTGTCCACGTCTCATATAACCTCACTGCTGAAAGGGACACTAAATTCAAATTTAAAGAAATCGATTAAACACGGTTCATTTAAAAAAGATCCTGAAAACGTTATAATTTTCTGCGGATACTAGGACTCATGCAGTGATTCTGACACCATAAAAGGATTTTTTTTTTTAATTATTATTTATTTAACAAACTTTCAGATGTAGTGTGTGAAGCCACGCTGGAATCATTAACAATCGATAACAACAAAAACTGGGAAGGAAGGATCTGATAGAACCTGGTAGAACTGAAGAAATATCTGGAAAAACATTAGTGAAGAAGACCAGTCACGGGGTTTGGACCCAGAACTTCCGTTTCTCGAAGCAACGACATTAAACCATTAGCTCAAAGCCAATGTCCGTAGTTTCTGAAGTATACTGTGTAAACACGCGGCTATGTTAGAGATTACTTTTGGAATCATTCTCTTGATTTTGATGAAACATTGACTTGCACAATTCAGATGGCTTGAAGAGTGACATTTAGAACATGCCTCCTCATGGGTTCGCATCCTTTGTGAGATATGATATTTTAAGGAGAATCTCGAGATCCGAATCTGGATATCCGAGACTCTGTTCTGATCTTACTTTCCGAGCTCATAAATGATTATTGGCTGAAATATACGCAACACATTCGTCAAATACCTATGTTGCGTTGCATAACATTTAAGTGTGATACGTTTAGGAGAAATTCGTTATTTCTTTCGAATATGAGTGCTTATTCGTATATTATCGGAAATACAGCACGTGAACTCTGATTGCTTGATAGGCCTACTACTAAAGCTGTCATGTTTGAGTAACGGAACTATAATTTTTAGGGTATATATGGAATTAGTGTTTTATATATATTGGGTGACTCCCACGGATAACACAGCACAATTCTTCAGGTCATAATAAAGCGAAAATGCTATATTATGGTATAACCTCTGGGGTCTCCTTCAGCCGCTATGAGGAATCAGAAGTTCAGTATGTGGTAACGTTGCAGATTAATTGGAACAATTAGCATTGCTCTACGAATCCATCAAACAGTTACATCGATTGTTACGCTTATAAGTGGTGCTAGTGTCAACATCTATCGACTTTAACTGCCATCTGGAAAGAATCGATGTATTTGGAATTTCGTATCTTTCTGCTTTGCATCAAAGATAAGCCATCCATTTGAAAGATTTTTCTTTCACTGTGTAGTGCTGCTATTGAAAAGTGTTATAAGATAAAATGGCCCAAGTTAAGTATACTTATACTATAAACATATATACTAGGTAGTATAAAAAAGTTTAGCGACTAGTTCTGTTTACAAAGAATTATTTTATCCATCCACGTTTACACACTATCTATCACCTTCAAAATAGTCACTTGTATCCACGTTTACACACTATCACCTTCAAAATAGTCACTTGTACAGCAATACAGTGTTTCCAGTGTTTCTGCCACTACTAGAATGTGTCCTGAAAGTCATTAGAAGCAGGTCAAACACCTTCTGCGATTTGCGCAGGATCTACGCAATGCTGTTCAAACGGCGACCTTTGAGCTGGATCTTCGCAGCGGCGTAGCGAGCATTACAAGATTGGGGGGGGGGGGGGGTGAAACTTGAAATTGCCAAGTCTTGATTTAAAAAATGCCAAGTCTTGGTAAAAAAAAAAAAAAAAACACCAAGTGTTTCGAAAATCTTAGTCTCACTTTTACCAACCCTGCGGAAAACTTTACAGCAACCTTATTTTCATATTCGTCCCATTCCGTGCCCCATCTCAGATACGAATACGAACAGCCCCCGTTTTCGAATAAAATTTCACACCTCAACTCAGAATCATTATCATCTCCCACGATGCACAACTGTTAATTTGACAACTTATGGCTAGGTTAGGTAATCTGCGTCAGTCAATTCTCACCAGAAATGCGCAGTTTTTTTCTCTTCTGTCCTCCAGTCTCCTCCCACTTTGATTTCATAATTTTGCACTCTGATGAAAAGTATTAAATACTGGCAAGAAAAATACTAACCCCCTTTACCTCCCTTTTAGGCGCGCCTCCAACCGCAAGCCCGGGACACTGCCTCGCTTGCCCCCCATGAGCTACATAAGTAACATACAATGTTTACGTAATGCTTTGACTTATAAATAGTCTACTATAAAGAAAGGAAGAATTGCAATTTTTGTTTTAGTTTCCGAAAGAATCAACTACGTGATTAAAAATAAAGTAGGAAAGGCAACACATTTATATGAAAATGAAGTTAAACACACACCGATCTATGCTTTCACCCAGCAGACGTATTGTTTGGCCCCCCAAAATGTGACTTTTGGAATCATGCACTTAGGTTCATAGCGGAAGCGACAGAATGACTTGACTCATCTATTGTAGCTTTCGTCCATCGAACAACATTTCCAGAAACCTACTGTGCCCCCCTGTGCCGTGCTATAGAAAATCAGCACCCGGGGCGAGAGTATACGACGGCTGCCTCGTACATACGAGTTAGGGCGACAGATCATTCGCGAAGCGCCACCATGGTTGGCGCGAAGCGTAAGAAAATTTTCAAAAGTAAACCCTGCTTTTCCTAGATTTTGAACACCTTTTATTACTTTTTCCTTCCATTTTATATGTGTGCACATATATTTTCCTAACATGAGTAATATTATAGGACCACTTCCTAAAGCAGAAAGAGGGTGTAAGTACATACTAGTAATATTCCAAATATTTTTTTCTTTCTCTCTTTTTTAATTTTTCTCCCCAATTTTGCGCCCCCTTTCTTCGGCGCCCAGGGCTATCGACCCCCGTTATGAAAGGCACTGATGATACCATTCCCAAAACACACTTTTGTTCAGTTCTCCCTACTCGAAAAGCCCTGTAAATAGAAAGTCTCACTGCAAAACAGAACTGAAATAAGCTATTCTTTTCCTCTATATTAATATGATCTCTTTTTGTTTCAAAGCGAAAGGTTTATTCACACACAAAATATACACGGTTACACAATACAAAGTATATTCACTCTGGTATCAAAATCTTCCCTTTGACATTTTACTGTTAGAAAAAGAAACAACTTAAATTTGTCAAATTTACATACTATACATAGTAAAAAGTTTATACTAATAAACCTACCATGTTTTCTTTATGGGAATACGGGACACTTTAGATCCCCTTCCCCCCAAACTTTCCAACACAATCCAATAAACTGTACCTCTGGTTATGAATAACAGTATAATAGGCCGCGGTGGCCCAGTGGTATTGCGTTCACTTCTGGTGCATGGGGTCCTTGGTTCGATCCCAGCTCATTTCAAGTGAGCTTTGTAATGAAAAAACACTGTGTGCGTGGGTTTCTCATGGTTCTCCCGTTTCCTCCCACTTTCTTCATTCCACCATTTCATTCATTTCTCATCATCATCGTCTCCTTTAGCCTAGCTGACATTTATTTTTTTTTCTACAATATAGGCGGAAGTTCCCTGAGCTGCAGCTACTTTTCTCTCGTTGTTCCCTGCAATTAACTTTACGGACTGAAGATGTTTACAATCCAACTACAAAAAAAAAAAAAAAAAAAAAAAAAAAAGCCTTAAAAACTTAAGATAATGTGTTATAAAAATGTTTTACAGAAAAACAATATGCAAACGGTTTAAATCAGTGACACAATCTACATTCAATATTCTTCGCGGGTTTAGCAATATTTAATTACATGGTAGTATTTGCCAAAATTACGTTTGTCAGTTTAATCTGATGAAAAGTTGATTTTTCTACTTGTGTCGTGTATAATTGTCAGGACCAAATGCACATATTTCTAAGCCCTGGACCAAGCACAATTCTGTGCCCATAACCTCTCAAAAATATTATAATTCTTGTTACTTTATTTAATGTCTCTCTGAAGAAAAAGTCACTCATCTTTCCTGTGCTTGTACATGTAGAAACATTCAAAGCCATCTTACTTCTTCTTTTTTTTTTATGTTGGAGAGTGTCCGAGTTTCCACCAGGTACAGTCACTCACATAAGTACCTGGACCCCTGACTGTTATAATTCCATTACTTGGGGTCCAGGTACTTATGTGGGTGACTGTACAATGGAAAAGTAGTGTTGCAAATTTCGCTTGCTATCAAGTCGGACAGGGTATTGTGATAACTTGCTCAAAACTGTTACATGCTACACCTTATTCTTCATTCATATTATCCCAGCCACTTCATTACTTTTCGAATAAGCTTATATTGATAGCAGAAATGAAATGGAATTAAAATATGGGACATTTGCCTGTCCCGACTAAATTTATTGGGACGCGGGATTCTCGGGCCCAAAATCGGAACTGTCCCGTTTTTTACGGGACGTATGGCAGGCTTAATACTAACCAGTCACTGCCTTGTTCTTGTTTTATTAACATCAATTCTGCCAGTCACTACCTGTTGCCTTGTATACGCTCTTTTATCAAATGCTTTTGCGTCCAGTGCTCTACTTGCCACCGAAACGCCTCTTTTGTGTGTCTTTGCATGCCAACTCTATTCTGCTTTCGTCAGTGGTACAGTTCCCGATTTTCATTAAAGATTCTTCAAAATGTTTACGAATATCAAATGAACAAAAGTGAAGTGTAATCACTTGCAACAAGTAAAGAATCTTTAAACGAATATATCAATTTATTACAAGATTGGAAACTACACAAAACTTATGCCAAGTCTATAGGAGAATTGATAATAATTTGCAGTAACTGGGTACCTAAGAAAATGTTAAACCGAATAAGTCAATTAAAACAAAATGGCATTCTTTAAATTGCCAACTATGTATTTTAATTTGCCAACTTGTCAAGAGATTGAAAACTTTGGGGGGGTAGGCTCCCCCCCTTTACCCCCCCTTGACGACGCCCCTGGATCTTCGAATGTGTTTACATATTCAACCCGTTATATTCAGAGCCGATTTGGAAAGCAATTGCCGCGGTCACACATTTCCTAAGCAGATAATAAAGATATTTGAGGTTTAAGAAGACAATTTTAGCATTTTCCTAATTATTTTTCTTTATTTATCATGAAATGCTTTCGTGTAGTCAAGAGATCCTGTATTTGATTTCCAACAGACGGAAGTTGAGTTCTCTGTGTCGATCCGTATCCGATCCGTTTACACTTTTTTCGATCGAGTGTCCCCACTGATAATCGATCCTGGAAACACTCGCTCCAAAGGCGAGAGTGTTAGCGACTACGCTACGCGGGGCCGCTCCAGGAAGTTTAGCTTTTAGTATAGTTTAGTATCATATGAAAGATTTGAAAGTTATTTTGTTTCCGACTAGGGGCGTCATTTCAGACTTTGCTTGGGGGGGGGGGGCAAAAGCACCACCGACGTAAGACTTTCACGTCTTGTCTAGTATATTAGTAGACAATCGCTAAAATATATGTATCCCTCAAACTCTTGGGGGGGCAATTGCCCCTCCTGCCCTCCCTAAATGACGCCCCTGTATTCCGACGCAAGATTTTCCTTTTACCGGCAGTATTTTCTAATTTAAAATGCTCATCATAAATTTAAAACTTACTACATACATTTATTGTGTTTGTATCATTTATTATAATAATACGCCATTAAAACAGAAACAATTTTTTTGTCGCTTTCTTTTGATAATATATGTTCTCTTGCGTAAAATAGACAAAAATCTGTTTTGAAGGAAATAATGGAATAAAATGGAAAATCCAGTTTTCAATACTTCAAACCTTTTGCTTCTATTATATTAAGTACTCAATGGGCAGACCTTTTAAAATATAATCACTGTAGAAATACGTATAATCCCATCAGGAAGTTGCGGTCGGAAAGAGGGATTGCCGCCGGCGGCAGCCGGCACCCGTCCGCGGCGGCACGACGACCTACTTGTTCAAAGTTGCCGACCTTTTGCCGAGGCGGCAAGCGGTCGAAAATCGTAAAATAAAATGCTCTTTGCCGACTGTTGCGGACCGTCAGAGTCGGCAAAACGGTCGGAAAGGCCTCTTTCCGACCCTCTGCTGACTCCTTATGTCGGGCTCTTTTCGACGGCGGCGCCGACGCATTTAATGGTCATTTCCGGCTGTTTGCCGACTGCTCGGCAAGGCAGCTATTCGTCACGGTCGAAAATCGCGCGGAAAGACGCCGGTGTCCGGCGCCGGCAATCCGACCGCGTCATCTGGTCGGCATGGACAAATTGTCTGACTGTAGGCGGCAGGATCCTGATGGGGAAAGCTCTTTCATACTTCGAAAACTTGAATATGATAGTAATTGTGTAGTGGAAATGGAAAAGGCTGAAAGTGCCAAAAAATAAAAAATCGATTTTTTGCATGGAATGTGTTGTAAACGACATCGCCAATAACCTAGAGAAGGTCCAAAGTGCCAGAAAAATTCCTACTAGTTTCTAGAGCACTCGCAAGGAGCAGCACCTTAAAGGATAAAGTACAGTTTTAGGAAGTTTTTATTGAATACTGGAAATTTTACTTTGTGGCACTTTCAGCCTTTTCCATTTCCATTACACAATTACTGTGATTGGTGGAATTTCGCAATGCTGATCAATATTTACATTAGAAGAGTTCCTCAAATAGTTTCGTTGTGACTTCCTTATTCTCGTTGTATACGTATAAGAGCAATAAATTATTATCAGAAACCAAGAGAAGAACCACATTCTCACTTTCATCCGTTGTTATGCATATTCATATTTCCTCTAACAATAATTACCTTAATTACTCAATACAAGTTGAGCTTCAGTTATAGGGCTACAAGAAGAATTACGACAAATACAAATTGCGAAAGAAGGAAATAATGTACAAATTGCATTTTCGACACATCTCCCGACTGCTGCTTGTGTGGTCTACCACTCTTCTGTGATAATGCTTTTTAATTCGATGTCACAGCAAGAGAAGAAAATTAAAATAAAAGGAGATGAAATGGTTTGTTAACAAGCAATCCCAGTACTCGTGGCGTGCATTCCACTTTGAGGCGGGGCAGACCGAGAATATCAGACGAGCCGTGAAGGTCGCTCGTTGATGAAGAGAAAGTCCGAATGGAAAACGAAAAAATACTAACCTCACAGCTGATTGCGGACGGAATTTTCAGTGCTTCTGCGAGGACTGCCGTCTGACCGTGGGAAATATGTCTAACGTAATACTATTTTGTTTGCAGAAGTTAATACCAATAATTGTGCTTATATAAGAGTGTGACATTTAACCCTTTTTGCTCGTAGAGTATACACTCATGTGTATGTTTGTGTGTGTGTGTGTAAGAGAGGCAGAGAGAAAGGAAGAAAGAAAGAGTATTTTTGTGAAGACTTCGCATCTCCTAGCAGTCCCTATTTCTTTTCTTTTATGTATAGACCCTATATATAGTTTGAAAAATCCTTGGAAACAATGATGATTTCAGAGGTTTCTCCCTGGGGAATTCGCAATAAACAGGGAATAAAAGTAGTACTGCAAAAATGGTAACCTAAGTTGAACAATCCGATATGTAAGTTATCCCGTGGGATTTATGAGTTTCGGTATGGAATATAGGACCCCCTAGACAGTTTTCCTTCATTTTCTTCAACATCCTATCCTAACTATATATAAAACTAATGAGCTGACATAAATTATCGAGCACTTCCTGTAGGGCTACAATGATTAAATTTGGTATGATTGTAGCTTTCCGGAACTAACCGACAGAAAAATTGCCAAAAGTGAGTATTTTTAATTTTTAGCGGGTCTAAAGAGGGGATGAAGAATTTCCACATGTTATTTAAATGGGCCTTTTTTTGTACCTATAATCTCATGTTTTAGGTACTTAGAATTGGAATAAAAACTTGAAATACGGTATGCTTGTACGTTTCGTTGGCGTTACCTAAGTGAATCATCAGAAATAAAAATTTCCAACCGTAGAGTGGTTTTATGCGGAACTGAAAAATCCTTCCCATGTTATTTATATGGGGCCTCTCCTACACTTTAAAATGTTTAGGCACTTCGGGCAGGACTAGAATGATGAAATTTGGCATGATTGCAGCCTTTCAGGACTAACCGACAGAAAAATTGCCAAAAGTGAATATTTTAATTTTCTTTAGGGGTCTAAATGGGGGATGAAGAAATTCCCATGCTATTTAAATGGTCATTTTCTTGGGATACAAAATCTTATCTTTTAGATAGTTGAAATAGGATAAGAAACGATAGAACTATAGGTTCAAGAGGTGCGAAGCCGTAGGCCGAGCAAACTCAGGGTTCTGGGGGTGGAGCCCCCAGCTAGCCAAAAGCTAGTCTCTACTATAAAACTCAAACTTTTCTTAATTGTTCACTATATTCCTACTACTTCTTCCGCAATTTGATGCAAGTAGTTTAAGACGTTTCCACCGTCGATTAGTACCTACGGCTCTTTCGAAGATCATATATATTTTTTTGTACTTTCGTGCGAATAATAGATAGCCTAATAGATTTAGTTGGCAAACAGCTTAAATTGGTTTACATAGCGTTCTAATACCTCAACCAGCAAAAGTATAAAACAAAAAAGCCGTGCCTTTGATATAAGAACAGTTTACTTTACATCTATCCGCTTGTCATTACGCCATGATGGAAAACTAAGCCCACAGTCTGCTTGAAAACAAGTAAGATGACGAATACAGTAGTTCTCGGGCTACCAACCACGTAAAGTTGGCGTTGTCCGATGTTTTAAGGACTAACTGCATTGCTCTCATCTTCAAGATATGCAACCAATCAATCAATCAACAATCGTCAATTTTCCACCCCGAAGACGTCTGGCCATTTTGCCCAGTTTCCTATAGTCATCAGGCTCTTGTGGCTTCATTGTCGTTCTCTGCATTTTCTTTATCCCTTGGCAAGTTGATCTTCCCTTCTTCCTTCTAGTATCCTGGGTTTGTTCTCTTGATGTGAGGCTCGTGTTGTCCATGAATATTGCACATTCTCGTAAATCAGCGATTTACTTGTAAAAGCTGTTAGTGTGTGTGTGTGTGTACAAGCTCTTTTTTGAGTTGTCAGTGCATGTGTTGAAGGGTGTGGGTGATTGTTTTATTTCTGCATTTTTTCTTTTGCTATTGTGAGATTTGAGTTCAGTGGTTGAGAAGTACAGGTCTCCTGTGGTGCTGTCCCACATAGCACACCGATGTCCATGGGACGTCCGAGACTGATCCGCAATGGACAACGGGACATCCCAGGATCATCTGAACTTGCTCCCGGGAGATCCATAGGACCTCCGCGGGATATCCAGATGTCCGCTAATATTCCAGAAAACGGGATATTCAACGGGGCCTCAAAGAGATGTCCACTGGTAAATCGTGGGATAATGTGGTCCTAGGTATGTCCGGCATGGGATATCCCTGGGATCTCCTGTCCCATCTCGAACATCCTGTGGACATGTACGTATTAATCATTTAGGACGTCCCATGCAGGACGTCGATGGTATGTCTACTCATTGTCCCGATAATCCAGGGAACTATGTGGTATAATTGGGATCAAAATGGGACGTTCTAGGGACGTTATGTGCTATGTAGATATTCAGTTTAGGAATTTTTTCAGAACTGGATAGTTTTATTTAATGTCGCTTGTCTGGTTTGCTCCACGGTGATAACTAGTAGTGGTGCGACCCATTTTATATCTTACGTTTCTGCTTCGACTGCTTCCTTTAGGACCAGTTGGATATGTTGTGGTGCTGTATCTGTCTTGTCTGCTCATTGTTTGAAATTGGCATCTAATTGCTGTTCTTCTCTAGCTGTTGATTGGTTCTCTTAAGTTTTGATCCTGACAAGGACCGGAGAGTTCTTGCTGTTTGTTTTGCGGGGCAGGATAATGTTCGGAATTACTTGTGCTGTGGGCTCGTCTTGGGTCTTCTCCGACGTCTACTATGCCCTGTGCAATGTTCTGCTGCAGCGTTTCCCAACCTTTTTCAACTTGCGGCACACTTGGGCGTAACTTGAATTCTCGCGGCACACTCATAGACATAATAATAATAATAATAATAATAATAATAATAATAATAATAATAATAATAATAATAATAATAATAATAATAAGTAGTAGTAGTAGTAGTAGTAGTAGTAAATATAAAATGCCATTTTTTTCCTGTGATTACTGATCTTCTCACAGAAAAGAAAGCTCGATCACTGGTTGTCCCCCGTGGTAAATTTCTTTTTCGAAAATTGTATCCAAACTTTCACTAAAAAGGAAGATCACTAAATAACGAACGAACAAACAAATCTCTTCCACTTTTAAAATACAAATGTAGGTAACTTCTCTCCGGAAAGAAATCCAGAATGATGCTATGTCTTGCTGTAAGTGCTGGAGCTTCAAGCCTCGGTCATTCCTCACATCGGCAAGTTCATAGTAATGTGAAATACAAATATATATTTTTCCCTTATCTAGCGATTTGGTTGCTATAGAATTAATAATTTTGTTTCGATTTGCTCGCGGCACACCAGCGGCCAATTCGCGGCATACCTGTGTGCCGCGGCACACCGGTTGGGAAACGCTGTTCTACTGTTTTGCATGTAGCGGAGAAGTTGACATTGATAGGCATAATCCAGATTTTTGTCCCTCTATCAAAGCTATCATATTGAAAAATCTTTTTGTTTATCCTTTTTCTTCTATCTATACAATTTAGAATCCGTTTAAATGTCTCCGTATAGATAAATATTATACTCCTTGATAGATGCCTTAGATTACCGCATGGAGGAGAGGCATGTAAACAGATGGTTGATGCATTACACTCTGTCAGAACGTGGGCTCTCCTGTGGGAAGTCTTTTATTCTAAATTTTCTGGTTCTGGTTCTTTCATAATACGAGTATATTCTGAAGATGAGTGCAATGTGGTCAATTCTCGCAACGTCGGACAACGTTAAATTTATCTTATTGTTAGCCCTAGAACTACTCACCACGACTCCAGAAAAGCTTGAGTTCTTACTTCAGGTAAGATTATTCAGCCGCCCACCCGGTCACCGGACCTAAATCCCCTTGATTTTTACTTCTGGAGATAATATAAGAGTGTCGTAGACGCTGAGCCTGCTCCTGATATACATACTCTGCAGCAACGTATTCATGCTGCCTGTAACAATGTGCGGACTCAGTCTGGAATATTCGACGGGGTACATCAATCATTGATGCAATGTATGCATGCGTGCACTGACAGCCATGGGAAATATTTTGAACATCTGCTCTGACTCCATTCGAGGTAAGTACAATGTGTACTGTGCTGTACGTACATAGGTTTGCTATCAGGTTACTTGTATTGTGAGCGACATGAATAAGTTGTTGAATTCAATTGTTATTGCTGATAGTCCAATTAACTATTCTGACTATTTTAATATAAAACTTCATAAGTGTTAAAATGATCCTCAAAGATCATTCAACAGGAATATCTTGTCTCAAAGGGAACCTGCATAAAAAAAACTACACAAAATCCGAAACATTTTTTTCTTTTTTAAGATTTAACAACGCTTAAGCAACCAATAAACAACTTCAGCTTGTCATTCAACCCTCCTCCACAAGTTGAAGCAGAATCTATGGCCTTGAAGTTCATTTCTCGGGAGGGCGTGTATCAATGCGCTGACACAGGTACGACCTTGTGTTGTCTTATTGTGGACAGTCACCCGTCACTTATTAGTCTTCAGTGATTCCAAGATATCACACCTGCAATAAGGAATGAAACAAAAATAAATAGTTAGGTTATATAACAAAACCAAAATGAAAACACAAAATAACCGAATGACTAAATGATGGTGAAATATTCAATATTTCCTTTGTTTTGTTTCCTAACGTAGGGCATACTGTAAGCACGTTTTCGCTCATAGATCTTTTAATTGTTATTATAGATACCGTAACTAATGCGACAGAACGTTTGATTTTTTAAAACATCTGAATGCAAATGTATTTTTTCCCCGTCAGCCGGAGCTTGTTGATTATCGTAAAAGAACTAGGTTTTCTAATTCATGTTAAAGCTCACTTGTAGTTATGTGGACAGCGTGTGTGCCTTTGGCGTGGGAGACTCGGGTTCGATTCCCGGCGGAAGTTCATGTGGTTTAGATTCCACGTTAAGCTGTAGGTTCACGTGCCACATTGCCTCGCTGCTCATTGGGACGCTAAACTCAAATCCAAATCTAATTTGTACTAGTAGATACAGCCAAAAATCATATCTTATTATTCCTTTATCATGACAAACATGCATCACATTTCGTTTGTTTCTTGTAGCGAGTCTGTTACTTCTCTGTTCGTGCTATGCATAACATCCATTCCTATTTCTACTTTCCATATTGAAGGGTTTGCAACAAAGTCGCAAGTAGCTTTTTTCAAATCTTTTTCTTTATAATATACTGTATATTATATCGGATGGTCTAAAAGTCGCTCACATCAAAATAATAATCAAAAGCAGACATTAATTAATACTACTTAATACTATTTTATATCGGATATTTTCACAACATATGAACGCTAGTTAATGTACATTTTCACAACATATGCCAAAAATGGCTCATTAATAGTTTCTCTTACCATAGAGGGTATATACATGGGACAGAAATTTGATTTTGTTTCATTCAATAATCAGCCAACTTAAACTAATTCGTTACCACTACTGTGCTTTGGGTAAAGAAAACTACGGTGAAAAAATATTCTTAATCCAGTGGAGAATTAAGATTATTTTTACTTGGGGAAATGTTTTCTCCAGGGTTAATTTCCTGTGGTTCTTCCCTTAGTTATTCCTTACAGAATCCGCGACGAACTTACATACCAGAAGTTAAAACTCTACTACTAAATCACAGTGCTTGTATATCGTTGATTTTTTTCTTAAGTTTGAATAAGATTTCGCTTCGTAAAGCCAGTTGGTGACCTAAACATGTGCGGACATTAATTACTATATTAACTCAGACTCCAAATAATGTTCCTTTATTTATAGGTACTAAATAAAATTACTATCTCACTAGCCTTCGTGTGCTTATAAGTGTAGCTTACATTACGGCTTTTAAAAGAACTACAGAACTTGGATGTGTATATATGTTCATAGGCACTGATTATAAATATAATTAAAACTTTTTTGACCATCCTAATTTAATCAAATTAAAATAAGGCGTAACAGTTTCAATAACTTAACGTTATCTTCATTAGACGTAACTGGAAGAGCTATCTTAACATAAAATTATTATTGTTATAATTTATTGTTTCATTGTCAATTTATAATATAACTTTTCTTAACCATTATTATTTACACTATTAATATTAGTTTTAATAAATTATTCCAATTATCATTTTAGTTTTCAAGTTTCCTCTCTATTCAATGTTCTATCCCATAATTTTATTTCTATTGCCTCTCTTAATAATTTCTCATATCCATGCTTTTTATCCTTCAATTCGTTCTAACAATCTATTCTATAATTCATGTATTTTAGAGGTCCATTTGTCCAGTTTATTAATCTTTCACTTCTTTCTTTCTTGATTCTCCGCGCTCATATCGTTCCTATGTTGTTTTACTCTTTTCCCCTGTTTCTTCAGTGTATATCATATTACAATTCTTACACTTCACTTCGTACAATAACCCTTCATCTTCTTCATTTATGTCTTTCCTTCTATTTCTCAACTTCTTAACCATTTCCAAAACTCTCCTTCCTTCCTTCTCTGTACGTCTCCACATTGCTCTTTCTTAATAAGTTCTTCAATATGGGTATTTTCGTCATTTCTACAATGCTCTTTGACACTAATTGCGTATATAAGTAGTTTAGTAAATTCAGTGCATTGATTTTATTACTGAATGTTAGATACTTTGTTGTATAACCTTGCAAATTAATACACTTTTATCCTTAGATATTCAAGTAATTTATAATAGATAAACAGACAAATAGTATACTTTTTAAACAAGTCTTAAACGCTGTTACTTCTTTCTTTGTTTTATTAGCGACGTCCTACACACTTCAATAACATGCATCGTGTCTTTCTCGAAGCCGTTTCCCTATTGAGCGACGGTTTTCCCTGAATCGACAGATGACGTATAAACATGATGGTCATTGTTTTAAACGCATGAGTAACATCCAAATTCAATAGCAAATTTCAACTAGTTAGAATCAAGGCATGAGCGAAAGAAAGAGTTTACCGCAATTAGCTAGCTATTAAGTATTTTACAGCGCAATAAAAAATAAGTGGAAAATGTATATTGTATTATATACCATGAAATCATGATGAATTAGAGGTATCAGCGTTAATATTTAGAAATGACTTTTCACTATTGTTCTAGAGTTTCTGCTGCAGAATTTTACTTGTGAAAAACATTACAAGACTTTTTTTTTTTTTTTTTTTTTTTGAGAAAGTGGACCCAACCTCAACGACGTAGAGGTCGAGATGGGCATCATGGGCACCTTACATTAGAAAACCATCATTACAACAGATATTACCTAATGTTCGACGGCTTTGATGGATGGTTTTCGACTCCCGCAAGACAAATACACAATGGGAATTATAGTTTGTATACTTAGCATTGACTTATCTGTAAACAGGACATGCGATTGTTTAAACTGGGTTCAATCACAGTGTTGACGACACCACTCTAGACAGACTTTTAATTATGGTGAATTCAATGAAGCAGAAAGGTCTTCTTGCAAAGAGAGAACTTTCATCCTATAGCCGCGAAGAGCCCTGAAACCTGTTGATATGCAGATAAGGTGGCATAGCCCTCGATAGTTGGAGCGAGATAGGGATTATCTTGCGGATTTGTGGTCTTTGCACGACCTTGGCAATATCCTTTCAACACATCATTCTCTCATAATTTCTACACGTCTTTTTGCCCTGAAGTCAAGGGAGCACTACTAGCAGAGAACAATACAACGACCCTCATATTTTATTATTATTATTATTATTTAAATTGGTGTGCTGCTTGCCCTGTAGACAAAGAGACACTTTAGCCGCATTCTGTCATTTTTGTAATTCTGATCACTTGCTCTATATTGATGCCTGTGCTTTCTTCTGTACATAACTATTGCCACACTTCAGGACATCGCGCCCTTTACAAAACTCCTCTTTTGAGAAAAAAAATCGAAGTCCACCAAGGTGTTTTTTTCAGTTTCAGGAAAACGTAGAAATCTGACAGATCCAAATCTGTTTCAAAGGCGGATGTATGTCAAGTCTCTCCCAACCCATTTGTTTTGGCCATTGCAATGACACGAAATGGGAGCAAATATGGTCGTGATGCAAGATCAGTTTCTCCTATGATAAATCACACATTTCTCTGTTATATTTCGTGTAATTGCTGTCAAACCTTTGTACAATATTCAATGGTGATATTCAGGCCCGCAACTAGGGTTTCTGTCACCCGGGGCAAACACACAATTCGGCGCCCCCCCCCCCAGGTTTAGTCGAAAAGTATCACTTACTTATGGATTGCAAGTGTACATAACATTCTTAATGAAACCAGTTATATCGATTTTTAAGTAACCACAAAAATATATTACATTTGTTATATGCTCACAAGTTTTAAGAATAATTTTGTACATACATTTTGTTTTAATGTTGTATGAAGAAATCAAAACAAAATGAACTAGAAAATATCTGCCACATTATACAGTTATTAATTAAAATAACACATTTAGTTTTAATAACCCGAAGAATAATTATGAACATACGCTTTCATATTAAAATAAGAAACTAATACAAAATAAACTAGAAAATATCTAGTACATCATAAAGTTATAATTGAAATAACATTTAGTTATAATAAACCCAAAAATAATCTTGTACATAAGCTTTCATTTAAAAATATAAAAACAATACAAAATAAACTTGAAAATGTCTGGTATATTATAAATAGAGCAACCCAAAAGCATAAAAAACATAATAGCAATTTAGACATATGGTTGGTACCTTGAACATGGGTGTGGTTGTTTAAGGGTCCAGAAGAAACTAATTTTAAAGAATAATAAAGAATAATTTTAGAAAATAAAGCATAATTTAAAATATATAGCATAATTCTTGGAAATTCTGTTTAACTGCAAGTTTAGCATATACTATATTAATATTTAAAAAAATATATTTACAATACAAAATCATTGAGAACAACAATGCAACAATGAAAAGCTTATTTTTATTTCTGTAAATTTTTCGGTGTAATCCTTTGATGTGGAGAAAAGAAGAAAAGAAAAGAAGAAAACTTTCCATCAACGATGAAGCACACAAGAACTCCACACTATATTGTTATGTGTACCTCTCGAACTTGAGCACTTTCTGTACTTTTTGTGCACTTTTCTATATACTTTCCCTTTCTGTATATATGCACCTCTAAGGTGCACACAAGTGATAGAAAAAACTGATTCGAGCAAAGCATATCTCTTTACAGTGCATTAACTAGAACGTTCATTAAATATGAAAGAAATTGCTTCATAAAATATTAATAAATGGATCAAGATATTTAGATTATTTAATGTATAGTAAATATTATACATTATACACGATTAATGTAAAACAATGATTGAAATTAACAATAAAGCATAATAAAGCATATGTTGGACTGATAGATAATAATTCAAAATGCCTCGAAAAGCTCTCAAGCAAAACTAATAGATAAAACTTCATACAGCCTTCACTCGCAAAATCCCTTGGTAGGCATACAAGAAACAATTAAATACACCGAGGCGTGTAACTTATCTTTTCCGCCACAAAACTGCCCTCTAGTTTAAAAGCATTACAGCAATTGCGTAACATTACAGGGGGCGCGTCTGAGCTAAACTCTTCAACCACCAGCAAGCAACAAAAATCGGTAACTTTTCGCCCCCGCCCCTATAACAGCGTTTTAAACTTCAGAGCTGTTCTCAATGGAATTATAGAGCTTCTTCGTGGCTAAGCGGTTAGCGTACGCGCCTTTGGCGTGGGAGACCCGGGTTCGATCCCTGGCGGGAGCTCATGTGGTTCGGATTCCACGTTAATCAGTAGGTCCACGTCTCATATAGCCTTGCTGCTGAAAGGGACGTTAAACTCAAAATCAACTCAACTCAATGGAATTATACAGACAAACAGCTCCTTGTGGTAGGAAAAGGAAAGGGGGGCAGATTCTCTGTGGTCGCCCAAGGGAACAAATGCATGCAATATTATATTTTTATTGTATGACATTACACCTATTTAGATGAGACTCTCTCTCTCTCTCTCTCTCTCTAAAAGAGGTCCCATGGTAAAGGCCAAGTAAACTTTTGATTTCTTTTAACCTAGAATAAGTTCCTCAAGGGAAAGGGTGCGATTTTTAAAACAATTGATATACTATCTTCTTTCTGGCGCCCCCTCCAACCACGCGCCCGGGGCACGTGCCCCCTCTGCCCCCCCCTAGTTGCGGCCCTGGTGATATTACCAAGTGAAAGATAGTCAACAAGGAGATACCCAAAGAAAAAACAGGCTGAAGCCAGTGGTGCCCACCCCCCCTTATGTCCATGACGCACCCCCACGCAATTGTCTATCCATAAGTATTCTTCCATGAAAAAAAAACTTTTCGATTAATTTTACCCCCCCCCCGTCAAACATATTTATATATATTTTTACCCCCCCAAATATTTCAATGACGCAGTTTGCGTCATAGCCCCCCCTTGTGGGCACCTCTGCTGAAGCCATGCTTTTTCCGGCAAACTTCACGCGCATGGTCTTCTTTAGAGGTGGAGAGTCCGATGTTCCATTTTTTTCACTTTTGTTTACTTTCTGAAATGTGGACTGTATTCTTGTTTAATCAGAGATTTTGAATTGATACATATAATCAGATTCTTTTCTTAAAACAAGCAAGTCGTCCTTAGTATATTTGCATTCTGATTAGTTTTGGTCACTAGTAGCAGTTGCAACATCTATCTTGCAGTTTTCTCATGCACAACTCTTCATCATCCGTAAAATATTCATTAATCAAAAATGCCTATAGCTTCTGCAATATCACTCAACTTAAACTGGCGATCCTGGAGTTCATTTTTTCAATAATGTGTAGTGCGATAACAAATTTTGGCCATCCAATTCGCAGGTCATCTTCCAGGTTTTCAAGAACATATTTATACTTACATCTCAAGTTGGCAACAGTTGAAAATTATGGAGGAAATGTCCTAAAGTATCATTATTATATCATTATGTTATTTCTGTCGCCTTCATACCCTTCTTCACCCAATATTCAATCTCTCCTCGTTATTCATAATTTGACATTTTTTTTAACGAACATTGTAATTGCATAACAACAATTACATGTAAATTCAGCTCAGGGGCGTCATTTAGGAAGGGCAGGAGGGGGCAATTGCCCTCCCCAAGAGTTTGAGTACATATGCTTTAGTAGATTGTCTACTAATACACTGGTACAAAACGTGAGATTCTTATGTCAGTGGTGCTCTTGCCCCTCCCAAGCGAAGTCTGAAATGACGCTCCTGATTCAGCTGTTGTTTATTGACCCAGCCAATAAAAAATTACCGCAACGGAAAATAGGCCATAATAACGTACTCAGTTTAGAACTAGCACTAACATCTATGGGTCTTTCCCTGAACATTTAAAATGGCTTTGTAATATAAAAATGAACTCACATAATATGTGTTCAAAGACCATCACAAATTTTCGAGTTGCGTTGTACATGAGCTGGATAAAAGGTAATGGCAACATTGTTATAATTCGTACCTGGCTTTATGCACAGAACACCTGTTACATTCCTTCAATGTAATTGCCTCCCATCTCTATCACCTTCTGCTACACATATGGAAGACGTCCTACACCGTCAGCGCATTAATCTTGGTCGGTATCACGCACAGACTGCCATGTGGAGAAGGTGGGTTTCTCTTGTGCCGTAGAGCTTCCTGCGAAATGGTTCCTTCATTTTGGCGAAGAGGTAATCATCGAGTCCCTAAAAACATTGTTGAGCAC
Source organism: Thermobia domestica (assembly GCF_964235325.1). Lineage (NCBI taxonomy): Eukaryota > Metazoa > Arthropoda > Insecta > Zygentoma > Lepismatidae > Thermobia > Thermobia domestica. The sequence continues at coordinate 79,253,262 of NC_137455.1, forward strand.
TGGTCCCACGTGCCACTTTTATTTGATCCACGCACACTATTAGTTTTTTCCGAAACGTATTATTCTGGCACTTCCAATTTCCTCTTCTACTTTACGCACTGCTGTTTTTGATTGAAGAACACATAGTCGTTACCACTTACCATACTTCACACTTCCATATTTCCTTACCAGGTACGGAACTCCATTTCCTTACCAAGTAGGGCTGACACACATGTTTGGTGTAAAATCAATGTTGCTACTACTTTTAATCCAACCTACGTAGATTTTATCAACGTAGCACAATTAAAAATGAGGGATATAGTATACGTAAAGCCGCGTCAATTCCCGAAGGAGCTGGACGCTCATACTTTCAGGGATTATTCATTGAGTATTTACGAACTTACCAAGGGGGTAACAAAGCGACTTTGATTTACTTATCGACTGATACAAAAATAAAACAGAACGTACCTGTACTTCATATCTGCATGCGTAGTGCCCTTGTACTTTATCTATGACTATGTGTGTGTAAGGGGGGGGGGGGGAATTTAACGCATATCGCATGTCTTGTGCACATGGATACTTCTTACTATTGTACTACGTAGAAAATTTATGGTATTTCATGTAGAAGTGGTAATAGAACACAGAAGAAACGCAGATCACGACGTTCTCATGTATACTATTACCAAAATGAGAAATACAAAATATAACAAGCACTGCAGAAATAATAAAACAGTAACGGATGCGAAAAGGTACCACACCAGATGTTAATGTGCCTCCATGTATATGCACAAAAGTCTAAGATGGGGGTGTTCAATATTTGTTATGTCATTCTTAATTTCTTTTCACAGCAAATCTTTTATGTTATGTTCCAAGTGTAAGAACAAACCACCTGTTATCAGGAGTGCCAGAATCGATGTTCAATTTCAGATTCCTCACTCTGATGAAAGATCTCTCAAAACCTTTTACTCCTATCTTCTTCTTCTTCTTATTATTATTATTATTATTATCGTTTTTACCTTATTTACTGTACGTTGGAGTTTCCATTATGTGCCAAGATAGTCCTAACGAAATTGAAGTATTTTTGTGACATATTCTTTCCCTCTGGTACCCATATTGTTCTTGGTCTTTCCTACATGATTCTTATCACATTTTATACGGCGTTTCATATACACCCAATTCTGTGAAATAACATAAAGTTACTTATAAATATAAGTATATAAATTCTAAGATATCATATTTTACCCGCTTTTATTAAAACATATTATTTCATTAATGTAGATGTCCACTTACAAATTAATGACTTCCATTTCCGTATAATATTGCGCTTATCACTTACTCTTTCCTATTGCACAGGGCTACTATGAATGATCCATTCGTTTTCAAAAGATTGTATTTTCAAAAGTGTTACACGTACATACATAAGATATATATGAAAATAAGCGAAAACTCAACAAGTTTGTGCCCCCATGTGTTGAACAAGGTCGATTACTGTCTGGACGTGTGTCGTGTGACCAAACGGGCACATATAGGACATTCCCATACCGTAAGTACTGGTGAACTACCGACATCTTGCCAAAAACTGGTGGCCCCGCAGCGACGATCCACGGTGGCTCCACTTCCGTTTTGAAAATTATACCACCAGCGCCAGAAACGCGAATAAACCACAAAATTACTCCGCCAAAATATGTTAAATCACCTATATATGCGTGATTTGTTTACATTAAGGTGTCTAAAAAAACACAAGAAAATTGTACAATGGGGTGGGCAAGAACCATTAACCTTATGATTACTAGGCGCATTTTCTTCCGACTTCTCCACGGAAGTGATTAAGAAAACTTCGCTCGTAGAGGGATAAATCGTTAAGGTCTTTTTTTTTATTTGGTCAATCAGAGTGCTTCTTTAAATGTGTATATTCGACGATAACCGTTTGGGGCGAGATAAAATGCATTTCCCGTGTAATTTTATAACAAAATGACGCGCGTCTATTTACTTTATTTCATAGTTCTCCCATATTCACTTTCTAATGATCGGCGACAGTTGCCATCTAAATTCATACAATTATACTCACTCATCTCAAGATTTTTCACTTCATGATGTAGAGGCAGGAGTTACCTTTGACCCCCAGAGCTCGCTTTAGGAATAATTCATCAGGGAAAGAAAAATATATAATAATTAGCGCTGTCGAAATCGGTTTTTGAAAAAACCGAAAACCGGTTTTCGAAAAAAAGTGAAATTTCATAAAACCGAAATGTCGGTTTTGAAAACCGCTTTTGCGGTTTCGGTTTTCAAAACCGCATTTGCGGTTTCGGTTTTGAAAACCGTTTTTGCGGTTTCGGTTTTGAAAACCGCATTTGCGGTTTCGGTTTTGAAAACCGCTTGAAAACCGCTTTTGCGGTTTCGGTTTTGAAAACCGCATTTGCGGTTTCGGTTTTGAAAACCGCTTTTGCGGTTTCGGTTTTGAAAACCGTACTTGCGGTTTTCGGTTTTCAGAAAACCGGTTTTCTCAAAAATGAAAACTGCAAAAGACAAAAATTCGACAGCACTAATGTCAAGTAATGACGAGAAAACAGCAAAGAATCTTTCCCATCTTCGACTCACAGTTGCCAGATGGAGGGAAAAAATGCTCAAAATTTGCAGAGGGGAAAGAAGATATTTTTTCTTAAAATGTCTTAATGTGTAGGGAAATTCTTGTTTAGTATACTTTTACAATTGGCAGAATAAAAAAAAAATAAGTTGCAGTTTCTCACAAAGAGGCACGGCTATCGTTATTGGGAAGTAAAATAATATACAGTAGAATAAAATATGATCGGCGTTCCCTTCACGTATGAACTATTGCAGGTGTCTGGGACTTGCGATAAGAAACCAGTCAACACATGTTAAACCACAACATTCACATTTATCGGAGTGGCAACAAATCAACAATAAAATTGTGTATTGCGATCTATTTTCTTCTTTTCTTTCTTTTTTTTTTTTTTAAGAAATGGAGGTGGTGTTTTTTTTGTTAACATAAGAAAGAGTGGCAGTACTATTTAAAAACAAGGTGAAAGAGTAATGATAATATAAAAGATCTCAGTCTAAGTGGATGAGATTTCAAGTTGGATTTCATGAGTTGCAGGTGTAGTGATCTTAAATAGGGATATACCTTATTTTCTATTTAGCTTAGTGTTGTCATATTACCCGATTTTTGCGGGTACCACCCGATTTTCATGTTCTATATTCGTCCCTCGCTTAAACGTATCTTAATCACGAAAAACCACCCGCATTTTGGGATTGAAGAAAAATCTAAGACGACTTAATGGATAAAGTCTTGGCATATTCAACGTAAACCGCTACAACTCTGACAATCTTAACCGCTACACCTCTGATTTTTATATATTTCGTAAACTAGATCACAAGGAACACGAATCTGAAGGATTTTTGACATTCCGACTTCCGGAACTCGAGATATTAAAACTTTAAGTTTAATATAGATATATTCTCTATACGAAAAATATTATGTCCTGTGAAATATATAAAGGTAACCAAGAAAGTTCTGTCGCTTTTTGTGGAGGTTTGTGTTCAATTGATCCTCACACCGTGAGTTGAATGCGAATGGAGAAAAGGCGAAGGTCAGATGTTGGTGTGGGTATATCCAACACTCTACCTGCTTGTGGCAGTTCAGTTACAACGTGAACTTGTGTAAGGACAGAGTGAATATGGAACCTCCACAGAGCGTCATAAGGGCGTGTATGCTGTACGAGTTCAAACTTGGGTCAAACGCCACTGCAGCGGAGCGGAAGATATCTGAGGCCTTTCGTGAGGGTGTCGTGATTACGCAGACACTGCAAGGGTGATTTAGAAAGTTTAAGGACGGTGACAAAACACTCACGAAAGACGCACCACGTGCCGGAAGACCAACACATGTACAAAATGAAAATCTTCAGGTAGCAATTGAGGCGAACAGCGGAGGGACCTGTGAGAAACTGGGGCTAACATTCAATGTAAGTGGAGAAACCATCCGGCAGCACTTCCATCAACTTGGGAAGCAGTACAATTTGAGTCTATTGGTCCCACATGAATTAACTCTGGGCCAGAAGGCTACGCGAGCAGACACCTGTGTTTCTTTGCTGTCTCGTCTGAGAAAGGAGCCATTTCTGGACAGTATGTTGACATGTGATGAGAAGCTCCATGGCGTCGTCACCATTGGTTAAAATCCCATGAACTGGTTCCAAAACAGCTGAAACCAGTAATGCAGCAGAAAGTCCTGCTGAGTGTTTGGTGGACTGCTCGCGACATCGTGCATCGGGAACTGTTACCGGCTAGTCAGAGCAGAACATTAATGCAACTGTTTACTGTCAGCAGTTGAGCCGTGTTCAAGAAAAACTCAAAACCCTGGAGCCAGCACTTCTCAATCGCTAAGGGGTTCTCTCGTTACGGGACAACGCTAAGCCCCACATGGCTAGATTGACCCGGGACACCATCCTACGCCTTGGATGGGAAACACTATTGCAACTGCCATACTCCCCGGACATTGCACCGTCCGAATATTACCCGTTCCATTCCTTGCACACTCACCTTAGAGAACTCCAGTTCAACTCCGTAGTAAAAGTGCAAAATACACTTGATACCTTCTTCGCTTCACAGTAAACCAAGTTCTACCGCGAAGGAATCCATGCCCACCCCGAACGTTGGGAGAAGGTCGTTGATACTGATGGGTACTATTTTTGATCTTTCAGGTACGTCTTAGGCAGGGATGTAGCCACGGGGGGGGCCATCGGGGCCAGATCCCCCAAATGATTTCCTGGCACCCCTAATGGCCAGATGTTAAAACATCATCGTGAGATTACTTCACTTCAGTCATTTAAAAATAACAAAGTTTACGTATATTTAAAATTTACGGTAAAATAGTATGGAAAAATAGTATTTTACCATACCGATCACAAAATAGTATGGTATTTCTTCCTTATAGCCATCCGAAAATAGTATGGTATACTTTTTGTGACAGCAGATTACACAATTTACGGCGATTTGTATTTGACAGTTTGAAGACAAACGTTTTGACAAGGTACTATAAATTCTATCATAAAACAATGGTACTAAATTGTAAGTACATTATATTATTTATATGCTGTAATTAGTGTTTTAAGAAAACTTTTTATCAGATAGAAAATTTGGTGAAAAGCAACGTTTTTATTCAGTTTTTCAGTTTGGAATTCATTCCCTTTTTTAAATGCTATTTCGTGTAAAACAGTAAGTGAGATATAGCTGTTAATAAAATAATTATGTCTTTTTCGTCACGAATAATAAATAACATTTTTGTCAGAAAATCTTAAATAAATTAAGTGCAATTTCAAAGAAAATCAGTCTTATGTATAAAAGCAACCAAGAAAGTTCTGTCGCTTTTTGTGGAGGTCTGCGATAATTGGCCCTCACTGGCGGCCGGGTTTCGTCGAGTCGAAACATATATCTCGTGTCGGGGTGTTGAAGCTACCACCGCGTAGCAGCGACCAGCGAGAACTTTGTTTTGGTCCGCACTTCTTAGATTCTTTGCGGAGAATCGTGAAGGAACCAACACGAACTATCGCCAGTCATGTGCATGCGGTTATTATTATATATTATTTTTTCCTGGAGAATTGTTCCTAAAGTGAGCTCCGGGGGTCAAGAATAACCTCTGCCTCAACATCATGAAGTGAAAAATCTTGAGATAAGTGCGATAATTGCATGAATTAGATGGCAACTGTCGTCGATCATTAGAAAGTGAGTATGGGAGAACTATGAAATAAAGTAAATAGACACGCGTGATTTTGTTACAAAATTACACACATTTTATCTAATTCCAAACAGTTATCGTCGAATATACACGGTTAAAGGAGCACTCTGATTGACCCAATTAAAAAGATCTTAACGATTTATCCCTTTACAAGCGACGGTTCCTTCATCGCCTTCGTAGCGAAGTAGGAAGAACACTTGCCTAGTAATCATAAGGTTGGTGGTTTGAGTCCCCTGCGGGGTAATTTTTTGATACTTTTTAAAGTGTTTTTTAGACTCACCTTAATGTAACTAAATCACACATATAGCCGATTTAACATTTAACGTTTGGGGGAGTAAGTTTGTGGTTCGTTGGCGCTTTGTCGCGTCAATGCCGCTGGCGGTATAATTTTCAAAACGGTAGAGGGGCCACCGGGAATCGTCGCTGCGGCGCCGCCAATGTTTGGCGAGATGTCACTAATTGCCCATTTGCGGTCCACCGACGCTTACGGCATGGGGATAATTCAGTGTGAGTGGCGAAACCATTCACTTCATCAACTGAGAAAACACTAGAAGTTGGGTCGATGGGTCCCACATAACTTGATTCCGGGTCAAAAGGCAACGCAAGCAGACACCTGTGTTTCTTTGCTGTCTCGTCTCAGGAGCCATTTCTGGACAAGGTGTTGCCATGTGATGAGAAATGGGTCCTGTACGAAGTTCCCCGGCGCCGTCATAATTGGTTAGCATCCCATGAACGGTTCCAAGACAGCCGAAACCAGCACTACACCAGAAGAAAGTCCTCCTGTGTGTTTATGAACTGCTCGCGGCATCGTGCATCGGGAACTGCTACCAGCTGGTCATCGCATCAATCAACTGTGTACTGTCAGCAGTTGAGCAGTGTTCAAGAGAAACTCAAAACTCTGGAGCCAGCACTTCTGAATCCCAAAGGGGTCCTTATGTTACAGGACAACGCTAAGCTTCTCGTGGCTAGGATGACCCGGGACACCATTTTACGCCTTGGATAGGAAACACTATTGTATACGCCATACTCACTGGACATTGCACCGTCCGATTATCATCTGTTCCCTTCCTTGGACAATCACCTTTAAAGGATGCCAACTTAAATCCCAAGTAGAGGTGCAAAATGCACTTGATACCTCCTTCGCTTCACGGAACACCAACCTCTACCGCGGTGGAATAAATGGCCTTCCAGAACATTTGCAGAAGGTTGTCGATGTATTCTTAATCTTCCAGATACGTGTTAGGTGACATATGAATGGTGGTGGGTGAGAAAGCGATAGAACTTTCCTGTTTACCTTTATAGATCGGTTCTGTGTATTGAAATAGTTATGAACAAAGGTATAATGTTTGGTCGGGGGCAGTAGTTCTTGGTTAAACATAATACAAACTATCTGTAATATAATTTATGAAATTATTATTATTATTATTTTGTTATTAATAATAATAGTAATAATAAGAAGCAGCAGCAGCTAAAAACAGTGTTTTTAGTTTTCTGGAAGAAAACCAAAATTTTCCAGTTTTTTTCAGGCTTCAAAAACACTAGCTGCAACACATCTTTTTTTTTTTTTAGATTGTAGCTCGCCCCCCTTCAAAAACGACGAGCCCCTCCTACAGAAACCTGCTGACTACACCCCTGGTCTTAGGTGACATATCGATACTCTAAGGTGATAGGTCAAAAAGCGACATAACTTTCTTCGTTAATTTTATACATACTATGTAAAACTACTGTATAAGTTCTAGTATCTCGAGTTCGGGAAGTCGGAATGTCAAAATTCCTTCAGATTCGTGTTCCTCGTGGTCTAGTTTACAAAATATATAAAAAATAGTTTTGGTCCAGTTTGCTTCCGTAATCACTTTATGTTCGAATATCTCGAGATTGGAAATTCGGAATGTCAAAATTCCTTCAGATTCGTGTTTCTAGTGGTCTACTTTACAAAATATATAAAAATAAGGTGGGGTCTAGTTTGCTTCCGTGGTCACTTTATGTTCGAATATCTCGAGATCGGAAATTCGGAATGTCAAAATTCCTTCAGATTCGTGTTTCTCATAGTCTAGTTTACAAAATATATAAAAATTAGTTTTGGTCCAGTTTGCTTCCGTGGTCACTTTAAGTTCGAATATCTCGAGTTCCGAAATTCGGAATGTCAAAATTCCTTCAGATTCGTGTTCCTCGTGGTCTAATTTACAAAATATATGAAAATCAGGTGGGGTCCAGTTTGCTTCCCTGCAGCCGAAAAGTACATTGGAAGTGTCATCAAAGAAGTAACTTTAAAAAAAAAAAGTGCGAAGGATCCAAGGTCAGTATTTATAACACACAAGTTCACATCAGTACTTACGGTTTAGAACTCCCCACTTTTCTGACTTTAAAATATTGCAACCCTAATTTAGCTGTGACTTGTACAACCATCGAACAATCCCTTTCGCACAGTGCTGCATATATTACCATAATAGTCTTGGAGCAAATAAAAAGAGTTAAAACACGGACATAAATCAATACAATTGTCTCGATCGATAAATGCTTTCACAATTGTTAAAAGGTGTAATTAAAAACATCAAACATTGTTTCTGCTTTGAAAAGGACAAACAAGGTTTCGTTCATAAAACCGCAAACACGGTTTCGGGCGGCTTTCGCTTTCGAAAATAGCTTTTGCGGTGTCGGTTTTGAAAACCGCATTTGCGGTTTCGGTTTTGAAAACCGCATTTGCGGTTTCGGTTTTGAAAACCGCTTTTGCGGTTTCGGTTTTGAAAACCGCTTTTGCGGTTTCGGTTTTGAAAACCGCTTTTTCGGTTTCGGTTTTGAAAACCGCTTTTTCGGTTTCGGTTTTGAAAACCGCATTTGTGGTTTCGGTTTTGAAAACCGCATTTGCGGTTTCGGTTTTGAAAACCGCATTTGCGGTTTTCGGTTTTCAGAAAACCGGTTTTCTAAAAAACCGAAAACCGCAAATGTCACAAAAATTCAACAGCACTAATAATAATAATAGCATGCACATGACTGACAATAGTACGTGTTGGTCCCTTCGCGATTCTCTGTGACGATTCGAAGGAACGCGGACCAAAATGAAGTCCTCGCTGCTACGCGGTGGTAACTTCAACAGCTCGACTGTAGATATCTGTTTCGACTCGACGAGACCCTTCCGCCACTGGCATACTAGCGGCAATCCTTCGACGAGTCGATATATCGACGATCGACATTTACCGGTAAGTGGGCCACTAGAGTTGGCAACATTTACGGCATGGGGATTTGCAGAGGGTGCAGAAAACTTGGTGAGTTTGCGGATATTTTCATATATCTCTCATCTTTGTACATCTACCACTTTTGAAAATGAATGAATCATTTATAGTAGCCCTGTATACAAAAACTGGATTCTTACCACAAATTTTTTGTTTGAAAAAATATTCGAAGTTTAAGCTTTGATATATTTTTAAAAAAGTGCCAAAGTAATATGTAAATATTGGGTGTTTCATGTCGGTTCTCAATATATATCTTGGTAAGTCACCTACTCTCTTCCTTACACATAGGGAGAAAAAGTAAAGCATGTTCGTTTTTATCTAATTTAATATTAAGGCGGATGGTGTTGAATTTTGAATTTGTTAATAATGTCACTTGAACTCCAGACTTACTTGTGCGTACCTTATACAACGATTATATTGATTCAAATAAAATCAAATGAAGTCTTTCGAAGAAAGAAAGAAAAAAAAGTACTTTTCCAGCACTAATTTCAGAAAACAAGTTGAAATATCAGTTGCCATTTGCAGAAGAAACTTTACATAAAGAAAAATGTACAAAAATTTCAAACAAAAATTTCAAACAGTGGAACAATTCAAGAAGGATCATTGTATAAGATACGTACTTACTTCTTTGGTTTTCACCGTAGTATATGAGATTTATTCATTTCAAAATAATGCTGTCAGTTGTTGGTCAGTAAAGGAGAAACATTTATGACTAGCAACCAACCATTTTTGTGATCATCAAACTACAATAAAGTTATTAAACACATATTCATTAGTGTTCGTATTTCACTTACCTGAAAGTGAGATGGGACTTTTTCATTAAAACCACACATTTTTGGAAGAATTTCCAAAATATTTCGTTTTACTAGTTATTTCACTAGCATCTCTGTAGCTATTTTTAAATCAAATATCACATAGGTTTTATTAAAAAATGAATTCACCCGATAAAGAAGGGGCAATAGTTATCTGTTTATCTTGCTGTCGTCAAATACCAAAAAGCGTTTAATTACTTTGCGTTTCTTCCGTATTAATTTATAATACACTAATAATTATATGTTCTTGTCTTGTTTATTTCCTTTTTTGTCTACTATCACGCAATATTTTAAGACAATCTATTGTGAACAATGTGTTAGCTACATTTCAATTTCACATCTTAATCTTCGTGTGTCTCCTTGCTTGTAAACACACTAAAGAGACAAAATTTATACTAAAACATTTTAAACACTGAAATTAAAATAAATAAATAAATAAAAGAATCGCAAAAATATACCAACATTGTAATGAGGAAATTACTTTTGGCGTAAAATGTGCTCCCAATATAATAATAATCTCTAATTATTTAAACTACTTTATTGATAAAGATACATATTTAAAACAATAAATTAAGTACATTATATACACAAAAATATATAATTTTCCAAATGCAACATACAGAAGCCTAGTGAAATTTCCTATTGTAAGGCTTCAAATCTTTCCTGATGTTTTTGAACCTTTTATTTGATGTCCCTTTGTTTCTATCATTACACAATACTTCTTTTGTAGGTACAGTATTGATTTGAAAGAAGTCGTCCGATGAACTTTGCTCCATTAACTTCAACTTTGCTTCAATTGCCTGAATAGTTGTCTCTCGGCTAAAACAAAAATTCCAGAAAATTAGACAGTTCACATAAAACTATATAAGTGCACTCTAAACAAAATAATAATAACTAGCTGAACCTGCGCTCTCTACACAGCGCATCATTCGCATATGAGCATAAATCTCCTTCTCATTCCTCACAACATATGCACATGTCCCTTTACGGACACAAGTGAGACGTCTTGATTTAAAAAAAAAAAAAAAAAAAAAAAAAAAAAAAAAAAAAAAATCGGCAAGGGATATCATAAACGGAAGATTTTTTCGATTATTTTTTCTCAATATCTCGCACCGTTTGCAAGATTTGAGCCTACTTCCGGTTGGAGTTTCTAATTCATGTATGACCAGAGTTTTCTTTCTTCTTGCATGCAGTATGTAATAAGCAAATACAGTACATTACATATACAATTAATTATAATGTAAGTTATATATGGTGTTCATTAAGCAAAACACTCAAAAATAAAGATTTATCTTAAGACTCGAGAAATGGTTATCCTTCCTTTTTCACTATTATTTCGCTATGGAACAAACGCCTGAGACATATACAACCCCAATATACAACATTGTGGTGTTAGAATGTATAACACATAGGATATGGTGCTTTGTTTTTTTTTAAATTTCAACGCTTCCAGCGTACCCTAAAAAAATGTAACAAAGAAATAATGGCCATGTTTTTTTAAAAAAATTATCAATTAGAACTGGGCAATCTACGCAAAATTTCCAATCGATCAGTGAAAACGTCATCTTTCTAGAGCCTGTAGTTTCCGAGATCTCATTGTCGAAAGGAAGGCCACAAACATATAAACATAGTTTAAAAGAACTCGGAAGATGGAAGCACAACTCACATGCATTGATTTTAGAGAAGGCTTATTAAAATACAAAGGCTTTGAACAATAATTTTATATCATAAACTTTATGAAAAAGATATAGTTAACTAATTTAGACTATTTAAAGTACAAATACTTAAAATGTTTGTCCCTGTTAAACGTGAAATCACACATAACCGTAAATGAAAGATTTGAAAGCTAAAGTTATAGGTTGGAGCTCAGGCGCTTTTAATTGCTATTGTAGCATTTAAATAGATAGATGGATAATAATGATAATAATAACAATAATAATAATAATAATAAGAAGAAGAAGAAGATTCATGTCATTCTGATATGACTAACAGAAGGGCAGATTACATTATTATTATTATTATTATTATTATTTTGCCAACTGAAACAAATCATAGTGAAAACACATGGTGCCTTCCATTTCAACTCAGGCAAAAAAAAAAAAAAAAAAATCTCATCACCATCTCAGATATTGTTGAAACTTTTTTTTTATAGCAAGTAGACATGTTTCTAATAGACCCATATTTTTTTGTTTTGTCGAAAAAAAATTTCCTGTCAAGTAATGGGCCATCAAAGACGGGGAGTACAATTTATGAAGATAGAAGACATGGAAAATGGTCAAGTTCGGAGCTCCATCATTCAGCTATGGAAACAGGTAGAGTTATAATTCTTGTTGTGGTATGTACATAAGGATATAAATAAACTATATTTTATTATATTTTGGTTTGCGCATGCGTATCTTTTTGGACATAATTAACAAATGAACGTCAGTTTATCTGAAAAGTCGAAGTTAGCGAATTTTTTTCGACCACTTCCGGTTCGAATTTTAAAATTCTGTTTTCATGCTTGTAAGACCTAGTTACCCGCTTTCCGAAGAAAGAAAAAAAAAATGTATCGCTTCTGTGTGCAACCGTTTTGTCGCAAAAAATTCGAGAAATTGTAAAATTTTCAAAAATCGCGATTTTTGGGAGCCATTTTCTCGAAAACACCATCTTTTAAAATTCTGAAATTTTGTCAGATAATTCAACTTTACATGAATAATAAACACACCAAATACCATTCTCGACCAATGCATCATGATTTAACTACAGCCTTTTGAAGTTAGCGAAGTTTCATTAACTTGATGTCACAGTTAGCAACACTGGAAACAATAAAAGTGCAATGATTTGATTATGTTTGTTGTTCACATTCAATAAATGAAGAGTAAAAGGTTTTCCTGACTTTTTTTTTTTTTATTACCTAGGTATTTTGATCAAAAAAGCTCTCTGGAATAGTAAAATTAGCAGTCCCTCTCTGTTTTCTTAAACCGAAGTAATCTGAGATGGAAATTACGGTTACGAAACACACAAATTTTAAGTTTACTTAAAATGGCCATCCAATAAATTCAGATGATCTATAAGAAGCCTGAACTATTACCTCAATGATGATTTGGAATCTCCAGACAAAGTCTCAATTAAGTGCGACGTCATTACAGTGATCGAAAAAGGACAAAAAGATAAAAAAAAAAAAAAAAAAAAAAAATCGAAACATTTTCTTACGCGTTCCATCAAAGAAATTTACGGACTTTTTAAACGAACAATCCCAGCATAAGAATGGGCACTCGGAATTTTACAGTATTCGATTAAAGTGGGTCAGTCCGCAACCTGCGAGGGAAGTGTGTGTATTGTGCAAATTTTAAGTTAGCTGCTACTGCGTTGCAACAAATCAAAGATGCAACCTATATTAAAGCTGTCATGAGTGACCTATTTCCTTTAGTAGTATGATCCGTAGAAAATGACAGCTGTCTTCTTCAAGAATGTGGTGAATGTCATGGAGTGGAAGGAATAAGTGTGGAGTCTTTAATTATTGATCCTGTTGAAAATGAAAGTGTTACGTACGCCATATGGGAAAACAATGATCTCGTTAAAAAAGCTGTGCCACTTTCTGTTTTCGTATCGTACATTGCTGGTTTAACTGTAAAAATTGTAATTCATGACTACATCAAAAAAATTCAAAGAGAATTAATTGCTACCGAATAGCATCGTATAAAATTTCAAGATACAAATTCTATTTTACCTCATGTGGACTTCGTTGAAAACTGGACTGTTAATCTGCAAAGTGAAATTCACAGTTATCACCAGAATATGGAACAACTGACAGTTCTGTTGTAATAAGCGACGACAAAACACACGATTCGGGTCATGTACTCATAGCCATAGAGAAGATTCTAAAAATACTCGAAGAAAAGCGAAAATATAGTTTATAGAAAAAGGTTCGAATACGTGAAAATAAGTGTCTACAATTTCCCAAACCGTGTCAGTGATTTCTAATGGTGCTGCAATGGACCATCAAACACGGGGAGTACAATTTATAAATTCCATTTTATTTTCCATGTAAAAGACATGGAAAATAGTCAACTTCGGAACCCCACCATTCAGCTATGGAGACAGGTAGAGTTATAATTCTTGTTGTGGTATGTACATAAGGATATAAATAAACTATATTTTATTATATTTTGGTTTGCGCATGCGTATCTTTTTGGACATAATTAACAAATGAACGTCAGTTTATCTGAAAAGTCGAAGTTAGCGAATTTTTTTCGACCACTTCCGGTTCGAATTTTAAAATTCTGTTTTCATGCTTGTAAGACCTAGTTACCCGCTTTCCGAAGAAAGAAAAAAAAAAATGTATCGCTTCTGTGTGCAACCGTTTTGTCGCAAAAAATTCGAGAAATTGTAAAATTTTCAAAAATCGCGATTTTTGGGAGCCATTTTCTCGAAAACACCATCTTTTAAAATTCTGATGGTGGTACAAATTCATTAAATGAAGAATAAAAGGTTTTCCTCACTGGATTTTTTTATTATTTTGATCACAAAGGTGCTCTGAAATAGTAAGATGAAGTAATATGAGATGGAAATTACGATTACGAAACACACAAATTTTAAGTTCACTTACTTAAAATGGTCTTCGGAAACAACAAAATTTCACCGATTTCTTTCTTTCTTTTTTTTTTCACATGCTTGGTGTCTTCTTCGCTAATAGCATGTAACCGTGCAGATGCTCCAATAGGTGTTGGTACATTCACAACGTCCAGAGGTGGATCCAGAGAGGCGATCGCCCTCCCAGAAGAAGAAACTTTTATTTTATATATAAATAAAACCCATCCCAAAGTTTGGAGCTCTTAAAAGTAACTCTAAGTAGCAGTATTACACCCCCCCTCCCCTAGTGGAAATATGTAGCCTGGCGAAGGTCCATGTGGAAGGATAAACAACACTTCAACTTTACGTAATTCATGATTTATTGATAATTATGCTACGCATCACTAGTTATCATACGTATATGCAAGAGCGCCGATCCTGGGGTGCGGGCCCCCCAAAGCTGATGTGGGCCCCCTATTGTATTTATGAATATACAATATTTGGCATAATTTGAATGCAATTTGTCTTAAAATCCTCATATATATACACCTTCTGCATCTGAATGCTCCCCCCCCCCTTCCCAAATTTACAGAGAAGTCGGCACCTTTGCGCATATGTATGTAACTAAAGTTCCTTTTTGCAGACTTCTTAAATCTACACTTTGAATTGTAGAAGCTCGATTTTGGGGGAAGCATGAAGTTAGTTTATGGTGTCCAGTTACTACCATAAAAACTTCGCCATTTTCCGAAAGCCAATGGTGACTTCGTTGAATACCAGTTACCGGTCGCATACTTTCCCATTCTTGCTTTTTTTTTTTCTTTCTTCCGGAAGTTGTCGAATTCAGTTCCAGGCAACAAAACGAGAGTAATACCCGAGTTTGTATTTGCACTATACTCACGAATTCTACTGCGGTTTTAATACTGTGTATCTGTTTTAGCCTAAGGTTATGCCGCGTTGCCACATTCTTTACAACCCTCCACCCCCAATACCGTCGCAGAGACCCTGGCATGGCCGGTTTCACTGCAAAACCACTGCTCTATCGGACCTGTCTGCATCTCGAACATCTGAAAGCGATTTTTAAAGCGGGATGCAGCACCATTAGAAATCACTGACACGGTTTGGGAAATTGTAGACACTTATTTTCACGTATTCGAACCTTTTTCTATAAACTATATTTTCGCTTTTCTTCGAGTATTTTTAGAATCTTCTCTATGGCTATGAGTACATGACCCGAATCGTGTGTTTTGTCGTCGCTTATTACAACAGAACTGTCAGTTGTTCCATATTCTGGTGATAACTGTGAATTTCACTTTGCAGATTAACAGTCCAGTTTTCAACGAAGTCCACATGAGGTAAAATAGAATTTGTATCTTGAAATTTTATACGATGCTATTCGGTAGCAATTAATTCTCTTTGAATTTTTTTGATGTAGTCATGAATTACAATTTTTACAGTTAAACCAGCAATGTACGATACGAAAACAGAAAGTGGCACAGCTTTTTTAACGAGATCATTGTTTTCCCATATGGCGTACGTAACACTTTCATTTTCAACAGGATCAATAATTAAAGACTCCACACTTATTCCTTCCACTCCATGACATTCACCACATTCTTGAAGAAGACAGCTGTCATTTTCTACGGATCATACTACTAAAGGAAATAGGTCACTCATGACAGCTTTAATATAGGTTGCATCTTTGATTTGTTGCAACGCAGTAGCAGCTAACTTAAAATTTGCACAATACACACACTTCCCTCGCAGGTTGCGGACTGACCCACTTTAATCGAATACTGTAAAATTCCGAGTGCCCATTCTTATGCTGGGATTGTTCGTTTAAAAAGTCCGTAAATTTCTTTGATGGAACGCGTAAGAAAATGTTTCGATTTTTTTTTTTTTTTTTTTATCTTTTTGTCCTTTTTCGATCACTGTAATGACGTCGCACTTAATTGAGACTTTGTCTGGAGATTCCAAATCATCATTGAGGTAATAGTTCAGGCTTCTTATAGATCATCTGAATTTATTGGATGGCCATTTTAAGTAAACTTAAAATTTGTGTGTTTCGTAACCGTAATTTCCATCTCAGATTACTTCGGTTTAAGAAAACAGAGAGGGACTGCTAATTTTACTATTCCAGAGAGCTTTTTTGATCAAAATACCTAGGTAATAAAAAAAAAAAAAAGTCAGGAAAACCTTTTACTCTTCATTTATTGAATGTGAACAACAAACATAATCAAATCATTGCACTTTTATTGTTTCCAGTGTTGCTAACTGTGACATCAAGTTAATGAAACTTCGCTAACTTCAAAAGGCTGTAGTTAAATCATGATGCATTGGTCGAGAATGGTATTTGGTGTGTTTATTATTCATGTAAAGTTGAATTATCTGACAAAATTTCAGAATTTTAAAAGATGGTGTTTTCGAGAAAATGGCTCCCAAAAATCGCGATTTTTGAAAATTTTACAATTTCTCGAATTTTTTGCGACAAAACGGTTGCACACAGAAGCGATACATTTTTTTTTTCTTTCTTCGGAAAGCGGGTAACTAGGTCTTACAAGCATGAAAACAGAATTTTAAAATTCGAACCGGAAGTGGTCGAAAAAAATTCGCTAACTTCGACTTTTCAGATAAACTGACGTTCATTTGTTAATTATGTCCAAAAAGATACGCATGCGCAAACCAAAATATAATAAAATATAGTTTATTTATATCCTTATGTACATACCACAACAAGAATTATAACTCTACCTGTTTCCATAGCTGAATGATGGAGCTCCGAACTTGACCATTTTCCATGTCTTCTATCTTCATAAATTGTACTCCCCGTCTTTGATGGCCCATTACTTGACAGGAAATTTTTTTTCGACAAAACAAAAAAATATGGGTCTCTTAAAAACATGTCTAGTTGCTATTAAAAAAAAAAAAAAAAAAACTTTAACATCTCTTGAATTACTCCATTCTGAAGTATCTGAATTATTTAGCCAAATGTCACCCAAACGCTGACCAGTTCTAAAATACTGACTTACATTTTTATGATTTGGATTCGAACAAAACTCTTTGAACTGCCTCACAACTCCATTTGCCCTACTGCATTTTAAACAATTATTTCAACAAATTAAGCTAAAAGAAACTTCATGCGATTCACTCCAACATCAGATCCTGCAGAAACATTAACATCGAAACACGAAAGAATTTTTAGTCAATTTATAAATTAAAAATGAGTTCTCCGAACTTTTAAGAACAAATTTATGTAGACAACTTTCTGCAATTTTGGCAAAAATCCAAAATGTCAAAATCAGCTATTGGTTGATATTTCTTAAAGGTAATATATGTAGCAAACACAAATGTTTATCGCATTACACGTTTCAAAAACACGTTTATCACAGAAAGACCACATCCTCATTTTCTATATCAATTCCTATACATGAACTCGAGCAACTACAAGCTTCTCGTTTTACGAATTTTTGAATGTCAATGGCTCGCTGTGCAATATTACTATTTTCAAGCCAACACAGAACAAAACTTTACTGGGAAATTTTTTGATCATCTATGGGTGCACTCGGCACGGCGTGGTGGAACATTCTTAAATACGTCATGCAGAACTTTTAGAGAAATTTAACGATTCTGCCCCCAATTGCAACCTCAAATGCTCCACGCAAGGTAAGTAACCTACAGTTTCCTACATCAAGGTCATTTGGCGACGTCCTGTTATTTGATTTGAACGTATGCAGGCAAGCTCCATGCAAACTAAGTAACGTAGTCTACTATATCAAGTATTACAGGATTATTTTCCTTTTGCAGAAATGTCATCTCCTTTCTCTGACCATCCCTAAATAGATTTCGTTTCCCTGACATTTCAGTTTGCAGGAATCCTCTTAAATTATGAATCTGTTGTGAAATTCAAAATAAATATGAGTTGTGAGATTATTTATCTTGCCAACTACGAACAATTTTGTAGTTAAAAAAAAAGTAATTATGTACTTTCTCGCTTATGCCATATTTTAGTTATAATGTTAAACAAAGGAATATATTACTTGAAATAACAAGAAATGGTAAATTATATCCAAGGAAAGTACAATATTTGTTCATGTGAATGGAGTTACTCATGTGATTTTTGGAAGAAGGGATACCGTTTTTCGTCCTGTAATCATATAATCTGACGAATTCTTACGATAATCAAATTAATGAATACATACATGATTACAAGCACCATTCTGATTGTTGAATATTTCGTAATTTTATCCAATGTACTAGGTATCATCAATTCTCTTAACGCGTCTTTCAAATCGCCATTGAGCCCTGACCTAATACTTATAAAAACATACTGAAGCGCACCGGTAAGAATTTCACATGTGAATATTTTCTACCAATTTTTAAGCAGCGCAGTTGATCTTATGCTCCATGTAATGAATATCTTAAACTTCTATTTACCTAGTTTCTATAAATAATCTAGTTATATTATGTCTACTTCACTTAAGTTCCAAAATTCAACAAATGCCTTGTACTACACAGACACAAAACACTTATGAATATGACACTACTCCATCTGTCGCTACTAACTGCTTTGAAAACTCCATACCTTATTCGCCAAGTGAACTTTGTGGTGGGCAAACACCGTGTGCGTGAGTTTTCTCGGGGTTCTCCCGTTTCCTCCCACTTTCTTCATTCCACCATTTCATTCATTACTCATCATCACCGTCTCCTTTAGCTTAACCGGCATAACCGTGTGACGTAAAACCCAAAGATTTCATTTTCCATACCTTACTTTCTTTTCCAACTTGGCTCCCGCTAACACAGGAATATCAATCTGAGGTTTAGGTTTTTCCAGTTCTTCCTGCAAAGAAAATTACATAAATTACTTCTTCACAATTACTGACATCTCTTTCTAAGGTACATTTTTCGAAATTAAACAGGATTATGGTCACCTAGATGACTGAAATATCGTGCAAATGGTACTCGAAATGGAACAACAATGTAGTGCAACAAAGTTTGCACTACAAGGTTAGATTTTACTTCTTCATAATTTCGCCCTGTGCCACATATTCAAAGCATAATACTGAAATATTCATAAATTACACACAGTTTTCAGTAAAGTTACTTTTCCTAATAAAACTAAAACTATCTTTCCCATACCATAGTGATTAAATAAGGGCGTGAAATTTCCGCTCGTCAAGCCGCTATTGGGGTTCAAATATTTTAGTGTGGGAATAGGCATTTAGCTGGCCTTTACTTTGTTCGTCTTCCAATTGCAAGAAAAAATGGCGACCAAAGTGTCTGATCTTGCTACTGAGCTCAAACCTGAAGTAAATTATCTCAAATAGTTACAAGATTTTTGAATAAGTCCTTAGACTGTTCCAAATTAATCTAGTTAGGATTGTAATTACCAAAGTTCTTAACACTATCCGCATCCGCATACTATGTATATTATCCTCTCACCTACTTCTAGGGCTCTTTTCCAAGTAAAATTCAATCACGATGACTTGATCACTGGCACAATTCAGGGCTAAGTTTTAAAATGTCATAAAAAGACGCAGAAAGTCAAGTGAAAAGAATTATGATTTATGAATAAGTTTACTATGAGTTAAAAGCTTTGAAAGGTTTCACCACGAAGTCACTGCGGTCAAGCTATAGAGTCTAAACAAATAGCGCGTATTCCCTACGTAAGCGACATGCTTGTTCTTAAGTGGTTGTCATCGTCTTGAACAATAACTCGAGTAACAAGTCTCGAACCCTACTTTAAGCAGTAGGGCCGAGTACAAAAGTGTAAAGTAAAGCGAGCATGCTAGCTAGAGGTATACAATTGGAGTGCACACTAGATAATGTACACTTCGTCAAATTAACTTTTGGTCCGCACTTGGAGAATTTCGCATGATGAAAATAATAAAAATAATTCTATTTTTTCAGATGAATGAATTTCTGGTAATGTCAAAGATAAAAAATATCGTATAGATTGACGATACAAAACAACAATAAAATGACATAAGTTTTTTTTTTTTTTTTTTTTTTTTTTTTTTTTTTTTTTTTTTTAATGTTAACAACTTCAAAAGTTGAATTCGTCGCCGTACCTGCAAATATTTAACATTTCGGCCCCCTCATGTGCAGATTAACAAGAGCGAAGCGTAAAGGCAATGACTATATACATATCATGTTATATGCACAATAAACTAGTAATAGCATAAAAACTACTGAACTCCTGGCAATGTTCTATTAGGAAATTCATTGCAAGCGAAGACAGGAAACTAGCAAGAGCGTTAGAGCAACGAAGGTACTGAGGAGAGAGCTATTTACAGTAAATGTGGCAGAAAACTATTTTGGGGAATGCATAATGTATTAGGTCTCAGAGAGTTCATATTGTATATAATTGCTTCCTGTACGGTGCAATTCCAGATTATACAAATAATGACAATGTAATTATGCTATTGCTACTATATTGCGCTAATAATTAAGTTCCTTAGACATTACTCTTTCTTTGTGAATCTATGGATTTTACTCGTAAATCTTCGAAATAATGTCCTCATATTCTTAATCTGCACCAAACGTTAATACTTACAAGACGATACGGAAGGAATGGTGCAGTTGGAACCATACAAGAACCAAAATTTACGGAAGAAAGCTATTATGTCACAATGAAATACAGATGTATAAGGATCACATATATGCAGGCTGGATAACCATAATTAAAGTATTATGGTATACGTAAATAGCAAAGATGTAAGATTACTATTTTATAAACTTCCTTAAATGTAGTTTCGTACATTGTATACAAACTCCAATACTTGCATGTACTTCACTATAATATTCTAAGCCACAGCAAGTGAAGCGTGCGATTACGCTTTCAGCGCCATATACCTCTTCTCTCTACCATCCTCTCCACTGCGAAAATGATTACTCAGTTACAAAATAAATCCCTTCATCCAAGTAGAACCATAAATAAATACTGTTAATAATAATGTGATTATATGAACTAAGAGAAATTTGTGAAAACTTTGACCTTCATTTAACTTTTGGTCAGCCGTAAAAAATGCAAAATGTACGGTAATTGACATATTATGGTCCCTGACACAGACCAAGTACAAGGAAATATGGTAGCTTTGAAATGAATTTGTTCGTTTAGAATCAAAACTAGGAAATTATATCTCACTATTAACCTATGAATTTACATTTGCAGCTGTAGCTGAAGTTATAGAGTAATGAATAATATAGGTGTTCATTATTCTAAGCTATAGCTTAAAATTTTAATTCACATGCCTTTAACTTTTGCGATTTACGAGCAAATAACTGCAGTGTTGTCAGTCAATCATCATAATTAAATTGCATGAACCATGTAATACTATAAGCACAAATATCGTTATATTATTACTAAATACAGTATATTATTTAGCTAGTTTTCCTACACTATTTTTATGTTATAATCAGATAACACAACATAAATAAGTTTCAGTTATTTTGGTAACATTTTGATATTTCACTAATAGAATAATTAATCTGCATATCTATCAAGGAAATTATTATAACATCAACTCACAAAAGTGTTCACCTCAACAAAAAGTACTAAAAATATGCTTTTTAAAATTTTATTTAAAATTATGTGTCATTTTGACAACACTGTTGTTCCTACTACGAATAACCGTCATCTTAAGTACACAGGTGTATTAACGTTGTGCACATCTTCGCCCACTATGCACTATGCACTCCCAGACTTGTGAACTTGGACCTTTCGACGCACAGTAGGTGACGCCAGTTCCGGAAATAAGCGTACTTCGAATGCGCACTTGTATTTCTTGGACATGGCCGAAGTCTCGTCTCATATAGCCTCGGTGCTGAAAAGGCACATTATACTCTGACTAGTTAATCTATAAAATAAACATGAAAAGAACTTGTCCCTCCCATCTTAATCGTCTCGGTTTTGTCAGCCAGTAACATGCAGCTATTATAAAGTTCTGTGTTATATAATTTCTCCCATTCATTCGTTGCTCTTCTCTCTTTACACAAAGCATTCCCCCCAGAACTTTCTTTTCGAAAATGCTCCGTTTCTGTTATTCCCTGCCGCTCAGTGGCCAACTTCTGCATTCATAAAAATAACCGGCAGAGATTTGCTTTCAAAGACTTTTAATTTTACTTCCTTCGATGCAGGAGGTTTTCTTTGGACGATAGGAGGTTTTGTATGGAATAGTAACAAGTATTTTCTATTAATCATCTATTTTTCATTCTTCCGCTGACTTTGTTTTAATTTCTTACCACTACACTTAAAAATTTACTCACCTCTTATACACTATTATTATTATAATTACGATATTTCAGCTTGTCACCATGTACTTCATCGTATTTATATGCTTATAAAATCGAAAGAGAAGCAGATTTATAATTCGAGTGTCAAATGTGAATTTTTACGTTTTCAGTATATACAATACCTTTTACAAGCGTGTTGATTAAACTGAATTAACTTTTGAAGTTAATTTTAGAATACTACGGCGTAAAAACTGAATCGGAAAGCAAGATTTGTTAAAATTATATCCAATTTATCTAGCGACTGTAGGTTATTGGTTAGCATTTCTTGTTTCGATTTGAGTGGTGTCAAATTCAAATTTGTACGTCAGCCATTCTGATCGAGGTTTTTCCAGGAATTTTCCCAAGTCCCATCAGACAAATGAGGGGTATATTTCAATATTAGGCTCTGACCGACTTCCAATTCTATTCAATTTCATTCCCACTGTTACTGTGATTTCAGTACAAACTGACCACTAGCAGATTGTCTTCGAAAGTTTATTTTACTTTATTTACCCTTTGGATGAAGAATGTATGCTGGCAATACTAATGACCGTTACTTCCATATACTTCCCTCCAGGGTTGGCAAAAACCATGGCTTTTATTGAAAAAAAACCGGGTTTTATTGGTTTAAATAATTTGCTCTATGTATTTATATTACATATGGACAAAAATAAGTTTGTTTCGCATTAGTGTTATTATGCAACAACCGGGCTATGCTGGAAGGAGTCACATACGCGTAAAGTGGAATCCAAACCGCTTCACAGCTTACATCCGAGAGAAATTGTTCTCCATTTGAACTCGAAACCGGGACTAATTAGCCACAAATGCGATACGTCTGCCGACTCACTCACGAAGGACTTTTAATAAAAATACATTGTACTGATCTTTACATACTTGTTAATATAATTGTCAAGAGTGATTTCAAAAGGACAAAAAGGTAAACAGTTGCACAAGTGAAACCATGGTACAGAATTACATATGAACAATTTCAAAATACTGCACAGTACGGAAGAACTAATTTATTCCAAGTTAGTTCACTACGACTTTTATTAGGCCAAGTTAAAGAAATACAACGACTTAATTTGCATATCAGTAAGAAAAGTGAATAAAGATACGAATTATTTGAGTTCACTTTGGCTCTGACCCATTTATACATAAATAGATACCAAAGATACTTCTGACTCCAATAAATGTCTCTCGTGGGGTTTGTATGACCTTCCCCCCCCCCCCCCCCAAAAAAAAAAGTGTAGCATTTCGATGTATTTTAACAATAATAAACATTATTCAAATGAAACAATATTTAGAATTTTTCTTTGGTTGCACTTGCGTAACACTAATACAGGGTGTCTACTGGAATACCAGAAAGTAAATTCATGACTTTTTCATGACTTTTCATGACCTTTTTGTTCAAATTTTCATGACCATGGCGATAAAAATTTACCATTAGTAATAATAAACCCCTACCATCAGTGGTGCATCGGTTAAGATGAAGATTACATTATGTTCTTATTTGTCTAATGTACGTAACGTCGATTAGCTGACAACTAATTTTAAAATGCAAGAGCAATTTAAAAGGCAGTAAACAAATTTTTAATTGAGGTTCAAGTATGGGTTTAAGGCTTACCAGGTTCTACAGATTTAAAAAAATCTTGTGAACAGTCCCGTTACATTCAGCTACGTTTTTATCTGCATTTTATGTACTGTGAATTCTAAATTTATAATTTTCGTTTACAAGAAAACTGATTACGTAAATATACAATTCTTTTCCAGCGTGTCATATCTGAAATTAGCGTACATAAACATACTGATAAGACCTACTGAATTTGTTCATAATGGAACCTTCGTCCTGGATGGGGTCTGATGCCTTCTTTCTTCTCTTTTTTCAAGGGTACTTTTACAAATATTTTTTTCTCAGTCTGCATACTAGTATCACATTAAAACTTAAAAAGGTGAACACAAAAATGGACATCTTGATTGAATATAACAAGTTCAACTTCTTTTTCAATGAGTTAATTTGAACATCAATTCCATCAAGTTCTGAAGTTACTGAGTCACAGAGCTTTACGTTTCAGTTCCAAACATACACAATTTACATTTCTTAGAAGTAAAGAAATAGCAGATCAGAAAGTTGGACAGTAAAAAGTTGTTACTAATTACAGAGACTAGAAGATGAAATGGGGAGCAACTAGGAAGACAGTAAAGTACCAGTTAGCCAGCACTAACTGGTGGGGGAAATTCTCACAATTACTGACCTGATACAACTGTTTCAGTACATGCAGTATAAGGTATAAAAGTATGAAGTATAAAAATATATTCTGAGATTTCCGATTTTCATGACCAGTTGGGTAAATAAAGGACTTTTTCATGGCTTTCATGACCACTAAGCAAAATATATGACTTTTTCATGACTTTCATGACTTTCATGACCAGTAGATACCCTGTAATAACAAACTATAGAAAATCATAAAAGAAACATTCATAAACTCATAAAAAACAAAAATGCTGCTTTGGTAGTATAATCATTTTGAGTAATAAATGGGGAATTTAGGTCTGAATATAATACGAATAATATACGGGAGTGAACGTGATAATCAACAAATGTATGTTCATCACGATTTCACGAACACACACACTTTTACGAACATTTTTCGTTTTTTGGTTTAAACAAGTTTTTTTTTTTTCTTTTCTTTTTTTATACCAGCTCGTTTAAACCAAGGTTTAAACCAGCCAACGCTGCTTCCCTCCATCAAGATCAAGAAACAAATGTTCTTAGTTTACGATACTTATCGGGAAAATGGACACTGAAAAATCTACTATCATACTTGGTCTTCACCTCAAAATATAATCATATTTCAGTCACAATTCTAGGATTAAACTAACGCTGATGTCTTTTCCTGACAGACGACTTACTTGGATAAATAGTGGTATCGAGCAAGTAGGTAATGGAAACTACTGACCCGGTCTTTTGTTCAATGTAAATTTAAAATACAGTGCTCTGATTACAGATAATAAAGAAGAAAAATAACTGACCTTCGTGGAAGTGGAATTAATAGTTGATCTCCCTATTTGGACAGATACATATCCAAGTTAGAAGACGTGAGAATAGGATGTTCTTTTTCTTTCATATTGAACCCTCCCGAGAAATCAATTTAAAAAAAGTTTGTCCATATATTACAAATAACTTTCAATACTAAACTTTTTCTTACTAGGCTCTAACCTTAAACTCCATTCAAATTTTCGTTTGCAATAAAAACGGAAAGAGTAACACACTTAGACCTTTGACTTTTATGAGGTCTGAGGGGAAAGTTTCTGCACACTGCTACATCAGTAGCGCTAGTGTTCCACTATTATAAAATTTGGAACTATAGACTATTCTATATTTCAAATATCTTTGATTGTTTCGTTAAGCCTATGAGTTTCTTCTTCACAGCAGTTTGAAGTAGCAGTTTTGTGTGAGAAACTGAAATTTCTTGTGAACACTTTCGGGCAAAGATTTTTAATGATTTCAGTTGTAGTTTAACACACAAACAACGCATCGAGCGACTTCATTTGACTTTTCGAAATGAAACACAATCCAATAGAACTGTGTGCAATTGACTTTTCCGAATTCCAGCCTGGCTGAAAATTACTCGGTGATGAACTTCGTGCAGGTCGTCCATCCACGGCTGCTGTTGCCAGTAATGTTGATGCTAGGCGTGAAATGATTGAGAGAGCAATACATGCGATTTTATATAGTTACCTGACCATACGGTCGTTGGATGCCACACAACTTCACCGCAGCTCATAAACGGGCTCATTTTAATTGGTAGGATCTATGCATACGAACCCAAAACTAATAGCAAACTACTGTTTGGGTGTTTCAAGGTGAGCCAAAATAAACAAAAGTTGTTTCCTCGAGGAACGCTGGCAAGCAAGTGATTGCTTGTTTCTTCCGTTACACAGGACATATGACAACCATAGGTTTAGAAGATCAAAGGACTGCAATTGTTGAGTGGTATACAATAGTTGGTTTGACAGAAGTCATCAATGACATGCGTAAAACATACCCAAATTGTCCAATCATTCTTCAACCACCAACTTGAATTAGTTCCAACTTAGCACACCAAATTGTTGATTTTTTTTTAACTAAAAATATCGAATTAAGGACTCATTGTCCGTACTCACCTAATTTAACATCTAATAACTTATTTTTGTCTCTACACATGAAAAACGAGATACACGGTGAGCAACTGGTTTCGCCTGAAGCAGCCGTACTTCTTCACTACATTAAGAAGATCTAGAATCTTTCCAAGATAACATAGATGATACCAGTAATAAAGGTTAACAAAATAATTAAAACCCTACACCATCATACCGATCCCAATATCCAATATTAAAGAAAGAAAAAAAAAAAAAAAGTATTTATGTTACCTTTGCTACACTATGAGCCCATCTGACTATAATCTTCTTTGCTCCTATAAGCTTTCCGTTGAGTGTGTTCATTGCTTTTAATGCATCTTCAGTTTCCTTATACGTCACAAAAGCGTAGCCTCGGGGTTGTCCAGCCAGTGGCCCAGATCGATGAAAGAGGAGATCAAATTTTTGGATGCTACCAAACTTTTGCAGAAGTTTTACAAGTTGGTACCAATAAAAAGAAGACAAAGAGAAAAAGTTAGTTGAACAGAAACTAAGCACACGATAGTGTTCACACTGCAGGCAGCGTTCCTTGGATTACTGTTTCCCTGCCAAAAGTTAAAGAGCCTTGAATGATTTACGTACATACAATAATTTACAAATACAGATTCCAATATTTGTATCTATCGTGTCAAAATACTTAGTTATTAAACATATCGCAGAGCTTTCTACTGGTTACATGGTTACTATATACGCCTTTGACGAGAGTGGGAGTTTGTGTGTTTTGGATCGTATGTTTACCTGTAGGTTCAGTCTCATACAGTAGGTCTGGGGCCGCAGTGGCTCAGTGGTTGAGCGTTCACCTCTGGTGCATGGGGTCCTGGGTTGAATTCCAGCTCCCGCCAAGTGAACTTTGTGATGGACAAATACTGTGTGCGTGGATTTCCTCGGGGTTCTCCCGTTTCCTCCCACTTTCTTTATTTCACCATTACATTCATTTCTCATCATCACCGTCTCCTTTAGCCTATCCGGCATAACCATGGAACGTAAAACTCAAAGATTTCATTTCATTTCATACAGTAGGCGCTGAAAAGAACATTCAACCCAAAAGTAAATCAACTAAATATATCGGATATGAGTATATCCCGACCACTGAACGAGTGCAGATGCCCTATTTTGTAAGTAAAATGTAAACAGCAGCGTTACCAACAGATAATTGGTTGTTAATTTATCACAGTTCTTCTTGTCCGGTTTGTAATATGTTAAAATTACGACAAATACAGTTAAAAAATTTCGGAAGTTATTTCCAGAACATTTTACGTCACCCGAAAAAAAGTATATACATCCTCGATATTAATTTGGTAATAACTTGCGAATAAACTCACCTCGTGTTGTACAAAGAATCAAATTCTTTCTACGAAAAAAAAAAAAAAATACATTCGACTTGTTCCGAAGTTCCTGACGAAAGAATGTGTATGGTATGTTTTATTTCATTCTCGGAAATCATACGGTCGCTTCTTACACCAATTCATGAAGAAGATGGGTGCTAATGTCCAATACAAAAGTTGAGTATTACAAAAAAGTCACACCATTCTCTTGCAACCGTTATGTAGCACATTATAATATTTTGATTTGAAATAGAGACCACAACTATTTAAAGACGATTTGCCTTTGAATTCTATTTGTGAATAACAATAGGGGAATTTTCCAGAGAGGTAGGTTTAATTAAACAAAACTATAGTCACCTTGTACTTGCAGGTTGAACTCAGTTCTTCTACGCCTATCGACACATGCCATTAAAAAATGATCGACATAAAAACGTCACCGTTATTATGTGTATAAAGGAAGATGCAAAGATAAAACTGGTCTCCCAAGTTTCAAACTTATATTGTGTGTGAAAACAGTTAGCAGGATTAGTTCTTTGTCACCTAAGTGGTAGAACTAGAGATAAAATCAGAATGAGTTCACGGCGAATTTATGTCTTCATAAATAAATGTTGTGAATTTATTATTTGGTGAAGCGATGATACTTAGGCTTACACTACCCATACAGTCATGTTTCATCATATACCCTTAACCGAACTTTACCAAAGGACTGGATTTCAATAATGATCCTAAAAGAAAGATAAGTCTAATCAAATTTTACAAGTCAATCCCGAAAGGGAAGCTTTCTAACCTCATGTTCCTTTAAAAAATACAGAGAAAATGTCTTCTATTACATCTCTCTTCCCCCTCCCCCAAACGGTTCACATTCCTCGAAAAAAATGAAACGATTTTTTGTTTAAGTTTAACGTCCCATGAATATGCCCTTTAGGCTAAGAAAAATGTTGATTAATGGAAGTGCGTAACTGTAAAATTAAATTTGTCGTGCCTTCCAACCGTAAATCGATCCCAGTACCATGTGCATCGAAGGCATAGGCGCTAGCCACTAGACAAGCGGAGAGGATTTTCACATTTCTTGAGTGAAAATGTTCCTGAATTCTCTTGTGGCTGAAACTCGAGAAAATAATGTGTGTGTCAACCAAGAAACATACATTTAAATCACAAATACAAACTTCGTAAAGTTTGTTGAGCCTTAACTTTAACTTGATTCAAATTAACACTTAACAAGATAAAGCGCAATTCTCTAAACCATAACCTTTCCTTTCTGGCAACACTCTATTAGTATTCACTTACAGGACACCAGGTGCCTACTTACAGAAATTTTTATTAGGGTGTATCCAAAGTCGAAAGACTGGAAGGTGTCCGGACGGGATATACGCCAAGAGTGCGTCCTTACGCAGGTGAAACACATGTATATTAGTTAAAAAGTTAGGAAGTTTTGAAGAGTTTCGGATTTGGTGAGTGCGCCCCTGTACGACCCCCATTAACTAGTTTTTCCTCTACACATTAAGCACTTCGTTATAGGATACAGCACGTGAAAACAATTTTTAGATATTCCTCGTTATGGTCTGACTTTAGTACTTTTACAACATTAAAAACAGAGACATCTAATGGTATCATCGAATGTTACTCACACAAAATTGCAGAAATCCTGTCGATCACGCAATTAATGCGCTGAGCGAAAATTAATATAAGGATATTTAGTATTGTTTCACCACACATTGGAAAGCTCTGCTCTGAATTAATATTTCTAAATTGATCTATTAGTCATCGACATAGTCATTCCTACCTTTATACAAACCGATCTTATCTTATAATAAAATCGAATAAAAAGTAACAAATTTTTATACAATCTGCTTAATGCACAGTAGAAGTTTATTAAACTATAGACTGTGCTGTTGTTCTTGCATTGGTAATCTCCATGCATATATTGCTATTCACAATATATAATCATTACTCCAGGAATAATGAACCATTTCTACATTTAGTAAAAACCATTTAATTTATGATGCAATTTATTAAGTGCACACAGATTAGGATACTTTTAACATCTAAACTGCAAATTTGAAAAATCTTTGGATACAGTGTAGCAGTGAGACTCTCCGCTCCTCTATCCACCGCGCTCGCCCAGTAATGCGGTAAACACAATACTAGCGTTCCCAGCCAAAATCAGCACTGCTATCCTGGGTCAGGTGTTAACATATCTCGTTCAATAATAATAATAATAATAATAATAATAAATGTTATTAATCCTTGATTAACTGAAATTTCAATATAAATCAACACTTTACAGGCTGTATAATAGAAATTATATGAAAACAGAAATGACATTTCTAGTATGCCCTGTAGGCTAAAGGAAATAGATATGTGTGAAAAAATATAAAACGGATAGAATAAATATACAAAAGAGCTCCTTCGTGGCTAAGCGGTTAGCGTACGCGCCTTTGACGTATGAGACCCGGGTTCGATTCCCGGCGGGAGCTCATGTGGTTCGGATTCCACGTTAATCAGTAGGTCCACGTTTCATATAGCCTCGGTGCTGAACGAGACGTTAAACTCAAAATCAACTCAACTCAACAAATTTACAAAACTTTCTCCTGATTTTCAGTCAGTAAACAGAAGCTTTCTAAACTTGGCAAATTACTGGCGTCGTCTTATAAAGTTCACAAGAGCATGTGAACTACCAATATTGCGTATTATTTATTGTTCCTGAAGATATTTAATAATATTCAAAGTATTAAATTATCAAGTCTTTCTTTTATTTTCTTTCCTATATATTTAGTCTCCAGAAGTTCTTTTTAAATTTTAAACAGACTCTCCACTTGCTTCCCCCTTGAGCATACTCGTATGCATTCCATCATCACACTAAGTTCATAACAGCGTTGCGAGCGTAATGAGTTTCTTTGTGCACAGAAGAGAAACGGGGGCACCAGCGTGGACGAACTTGCGGTATCACGAAGTTCAAAAGAAGATCTGAACGTGCAGTGTTGACTAATTTCCAGTAATGTAACTCTTTAAACAGAATCAAAGATAAACTTTTGCAATTGAAAATAGAAAAATATAGTAGTATATAAGTCATTTTCTTAATCAATCATCTGTATTTCTTTTTATCTCAATTCCTTATGATAAAAATAAACTAATGGAACAAACAAAATTACACCTTTCCGACGTCGTACCGAAGGGGATGCGAGGTATAGAACTCTCTCCCAGAGACTCTTAAGTTAACGTAGAATAAGATTGCATTTCAACGTATTTTGAAGTTTATTTATTTATTTATTTAATACATATAATCTCCGATTTTTCTTTCGGGTATAGTTTTTTCTGGCTAAATAAATTGAAATAGCTCATGAAAGTATACTACACTTTCTAACTCTGCTACAATGGTATCATCTTATCTTCAGGAACTTTGACACTGATTTTCCTACTTCAGTATTCCTTTTTAACATAATGCGAAATAGAAATAGACGAGTATTGTTATTTGGAGCAACGGAAGTTCAGCTGTAACACTTCTGAACCAACTTTCTCAGAAGTGCTCAGTTTTGCTTTCTTAGCGTAGCTTACTTCAGTTCGGAGATTGTACTTGATGCGCTGAGACATGATTCTCTCAATGTATTTCAAAGTAGCGAAAGTTGATGAGTTGATTTTGAGTTTAACGTTCCTTTCAGCAGCGAGGCTATATGAGAAGTGGAGCTACTAATTAATGTGGAAACCAAACCACATGAGCTCCTGCCGGGAAGCGAACCCCGGTCTCCCACGCCAAAAGCAGAATTGATTTCAAGTATAAATTAAATGGAGTACTTGTTATGAATACGTACTTTTCATTATGTATACGTATACATGGTTACGTTCATTAATTTAATCGTTTTGCTTATTTAGAATACTGAAATAATTATACAGTTAGAATTTTCTAACGGCTGTGAACTAACGAAAAATTATGTCACGAGACACCACTGATTTATATTCAGCATTTATCAGAACTTTATTTCATCCATACAACTGTACTAATTATATCATATGTCAGTCCAAAATAAAATATAATAAGCTATTTAGAAACTTACTCAGTAATTCGAATATCTAGATTTCCCACCCATAACCGTTTATCTTCTTGTTGATCCTCAGGAAGAGGATCAAGTGGCAGTGGTTTATCACACATTTCAGCCTGAAAGAAACAACATATACAGCTAATGTAAATTAAACTTCCAAACATCAACAACATTATCAAAAACAGATAAGAAAATTAAAGAAAGATAAAAAAGCGAGACGAAAAAGAAGTTCCTCGTCACTTTAAAACAAGGGCACGGACAAACAAAGGTACGAAGGAGCAAAGACAGGAGAGAAATTATAGAGTATAGTAGCTGTTTATGTTCAAGGCTATTCATACCACGTCACTGGCAATCTTACATAGGACAGGGTAGGATAGGTAATTTATTTCATTAAACCCCACAAGTAAATGAATAGAAATAACTGAGTAAAAATTACAAATCCCCTGTCGAAGGCATTACCAGTTTTGACTGATACGTTAGGTAACGTTACATTAAGTTTCTTTCGCGGCACTATCCTATTTTAGGGTGGCCACACTTATATTCATACGAAATGCACTCATATCTTAGAAAACGTTTCTTAAGGAGGTGTTGCTTTACTGGATGGAGATTGACTTTAGGAGGATTGAATATAAAGCATGAACCAGCTTGAAAATACAAACCAACTTGTACTAGGTGTCCACTAAAAAGTACAAATGTTATATAATCGAGTCAGAGCAGGAGCGCAGCAGGAGGTAATGCGGTAGCGAGGGGGTGCGTCAGCGACGGTTGATATACGAATAAACGAGGATGGTGGAGAAACACTTCATATGGCATAAAAACACATGCCTTGTGTGTGGTGGTGACACTTCTATGATCGCTTTGCACACTCCTTTCACACAGAACTTCACTTCATATCTTCTTTATCGAGGAAAATACAGAACATATTCTATTAACAATCGGGCACGCTCGAAAAATGTTCTCTTAGTTGTCAATAACATTTCATACAATCGATTCTTGCACTACACTTGAAAACTGTAACTTCCCTTATTTTTCCTTACTTATCCTTCCTAAACTTTCTACATCGCGTAATTACATTCACTTATCTGTCTTTTGCACAATTTTAACTGATCATAATTGTTCTTGGTGTTTAAGGCTTCTTTCACATTATCCGGCGATTTGCCGGATCCGTTTCCGGCAGTTTGCCGGATAAGAAGTGTACCCTTTCATATTATCCGGCATTTTGCCGTGGATGAAAAATATCCGAGCAGGGTTGCTGTGCAACTGAAGAAACAAAACCTTGTCACTCTTGTCGTATTGTGGTGGTTGCAACTGACAGATGCAAAAAGTGTCTTCTACTCGCCTTATTAAGATACACAGAAAAAAGTCAGAGACACATATGAGTTCACCCTTTTTTAGAGAAGTGGTAACTTGAGGGAGATTTTTCTTGTTTCCACAATCGATATACTTGAGCAAAATAGCGGCCTGGTTCTGGATATTTAAAATAGAACCCGGTATTCACCTGTTGTGACTGGGAAAACCAGGATAAAGTCCTTTCAGGATAGTCGGTGGTTAAGATCTATCCCAGAATCCAGTGGCGGATATAGAAGCTGGGAGGCTGCCAGACCCCAGAAGTAAACCACGAGTTTACTATAAAGTTTCAAAAATATATTAATAATAGCTTAACTTATATTCGTCATCCTGAAAACTGGGGGGCCTAGGCCTCCTGGCCCCGGGCTAGATCCTCCACTGCCAGAATCCCAAGTCAATACAACCACTGAGCCCAAGGCTAATCTGTAGGCATTATTATTATTATTATTATTATTATTATTATTATAGTATTTCGGTTTTATTCTTTTATTTTAAGCGTTCCGACTATTGACTCAAGTCTCTTTAAAGCACTGCTCTAGTTTCTGTATTCAAAGAACTATTTAAGAAATTACAACTATAGAAGTGTTAAAGATAATTATAAAATATATAAGGTACGGTATATTTATCAAATATCACATCATGAATTCTCTCTTGCCTTGCGAAAGTACATAAAGATATTATTAGTAAATATATAATATTGCTGAAATATTTGATAGTGTATATTTCAATTTTGGGCACTACAAATTTATAGAATTACAAGTTCATTTGTCCAGTGCTACCCGGATATTTATTTCTCCCAATCTTCTATTACATAGAAAAAAATAATTTGTATTGATTTGGACTCTTTAATCAACGACCTATGGATTCGATACTCCGGTAGTACCGGTCGTTTTCGATTTTCAGATGTCGCCTTTTCCCATATATTGTATGTAACAAGTTTGGTTAAAATTACTCCAAGTGTACTGGGCTAGAACATAACCACACACACACAAACGCACTCCACACACACATATATACTGTATATACGTAAAACACACGCATCCATATTATCACAGCCACTCTCTACTCTTTCCTGGCAACACTTGCTTCCTCTCCCAACACCCATCCGGCAACTTTCCGCGTATATGTGAAGAGCTTCATTGCTTGTAATGTCCCGCTTGGCTATACACGGCGATCTGCCACGCCGGATTCTAGCAGGGAGATCCGGCTGTTTTAGCTTGCCGGATAAATGTCCGGCGACCGCCGCACATACGTGAAGAGCTTCATTTCTTGCAATGTCTTCCTACCTTGTCCGGCAATTCGCAGGAAACGGATCCGGCAAATCGTCGGGTAATGTGAAAAGACGGTAACTCCACAAAACTGAGCACATTAAATCAAATCCCGCAGTCGCCGCACAATCTCAGCCATTTTCTCAATATATCCTCTCAACAATATATCTCTCCGCCGTAACATCCGCGATAGTAAAAGAAATCAATCTTCACTATCACCAATATTCACAAATAAGTAGCAATTTCTACCTTTTTCTTATTCTATCATACTCTACAACAACCACACTCACCAATTCTTCCCGGTAAATTTTGCAAGTTTTCAGTTATCGCGACAGGAGTTAACGGAACTTAACCTTGTGTTGATCAAGTTTAGGCAAACCACCTGAAATAATTGTTCAAATAATATAATTCTTTCACGACTTGTGTATAAATATAGGCTCCAGACATGTGTCATAAAAACTCCTGTGCAAGAAAAACAAAGCAATGTGCACTAGATGTCCACTACAAAATCTGAATGCTAACTAACAGAGTCAGAGGAGGGCTGAGCTAGTGGAGACACAGAACAGCGTCCAAAGGGCCCAGGCACGCCAGCAATTGTGTGTATACACGTATGCGTGAGTAGTGAAAACACGTGGGTTTTCGCAGTGATAACGACTTTCTATAGCACTTATAAAGGTTTAATACTGGTAATGCTACTTTGTAAACATAAAATATAGATTTAATACTGTACATTTACAGAAATACTCCACCGGCAAAAAATAGTACCTAATACAGTCATTTTTCATATGCACTCATTCACTTCAACCGTTGTATATTACTATAATGATTTTACACTAGCAACCTCTTACATTTGTAAACCTAAAGTGCTTTCAAAACTAAAAACAAATTGACAGCTCAAAAACACTTGCAGATTTGTTTTGAAGAAGGGAATCTACGTCACATAGTTATCGCGGTCATTCAGCGCGGGTCGAATCATAAACGCCATTTTAGCAACAGTGGGTGGTGGGTTTTCTTGGCAACAGACCTTAACATTCCAATGTTGCCGCCAGTAAATACGTGTTTTCAGAAGGAAAGAAGCTAGTCTTTCGTTTCTTTGTGCATGGAAGTGATTTTTAGATTCAGTTTACTTGTTTATATTCATGTGCATTCGAGTATTACCTTCGTATACAACCCTGTAATTATATTTGTATATGTGATCTCTTTTGTTGTATATATCGTGTGCTAGTGTTGTGTGTTGTATGTGTATTTATGTATATACATATTTATGTATATAACGAATACACACTTTAAATAATGTCTAGTGAAATGGAGGACATTCTCCCAGCAAAACGGCCGAACTCATGAAACTCAGGAAATTCATTGCGGGAACCAAAAACTGTCTGCTTATCCCATTGAAGAAATACTTGTTTCTTACAAGCAGGTTTACTCAGTGAATTAATGATTTCCTCTTTACAGACACTAAAAACAAAATTTATATAATTACGGTATATAGTAATGATTTGAATACATTCCTTCGTGTTATGTATGTTCATCCCTGTAATGGAAAAAACGGTTAGCTTCCAGCATCATCCTTATTTCTGAATGTTATAGCTTTTCACGCGAAAAATCAATAGTAATCAACATTTGCAAACATTGTATATTCAATATATTATGAGTTACTTAGTGACGCGCTTTTTCGTCTTTAGTGAGAGATCGAGGTTTCGCTTCCCGAAAGACAGAATGTGGTTCGAATTCTGCGTTGAACTGTGGAGCCACAAGTAATATATTGAAATTAGACGTTTAACTCAAACAAGTTAAAAATGAATTTTGTTTCTTCGCAACAAAGATGCTAATGACCACGATTTCTTTCACCTTTTATGGTCTTATGGTTCAATTTGCACCATACGGGTGTTTTATGGTAATTTGCGTTTTAACTATCCTATTTGAGCTTTTTCGTCGTTTTTTTTTCCAAGTCTAGAGGCATTGTAGAACACGTTACATATGGTTTCACGCCTTCGTGCGTCGAGACATAGGAGGTGATGATGTCATAACTTTAAAACATATTTTTTCGTTTGTTAGGCTCATTTTTATTATGGCGCGTTTATTTTTGCACCTAGAAGATTGAAATTTTGCACAAACATTTAGTCCACCGAGCAGTATTTATCAAATTTTTTTCAGATGTCTGCGTTAAAGCAGGGGGGTCCAGAAAAAAGGGATATTTTAACTAAAAAATCCTTTCTTCGGGATTTTCCCGCCTCAGATACAATATGGAGACATGTGAATGGTACCGTCTGAAAGGCTGTTCTATTCTGAAGAGAATGATTGGCGGATTATGATCCTAGGATAAATACGGATGTCTCAGGGAATTTTTTATCTGAGATTAGGGTCTTTTGCGGTAATATGGGGCATTGTGGGAATTTTTGATAAAATTTCTCCTGTCCTTACTATTCAAGATAGAAGCTTGAAATTTGGTACACACATTCAGTCTACCGAGTAGTATTTATCAGATTTTTGTGAGATCTCTACGTTCACACAGGGCCGTTCCAGAGGGGCCCCAAGTGTGCCAAAAAAATCCCCGAAATTTTCCCTTTGACCTCACTTTTTCCCTTCTCCTGGTATGGGCATGTAAGTGGCATCACTTGAAAGCCTGCTCTATTCTGAAGAGAATGATGTATGAACCGTGATCCTAGGCTAAATAGTGACGATGCAGTAGCTGCTTGACTGAAAGTCTAAAAAATACCCCAAAAAAACCTAAGACCGTAAAAGGGTTATATACGCTGCCTTTAAGTTCGATTCTCGGTGAGCTACTTGCCTCATACCACCTCAACCTCACACAGCCTTGGCACTGAAACTTCACAATCAAGTAAAACCACGATCATTTATTTGTAAATATTTGTAGACAAATTCCTAAGAAATGCATAAAGCCCAGCCCCAAATGCCAGAGGAACCCGGATATTCAGAAGTGCTTCATAATTTCTTTTTATCCTCATGATTTTTAATTTTTTTTTTCATTTTTCCTCATAAGCATTTTTAAAAATGTTCTACTGTTTTTTTAAACATGAATTAAAAACATACTTTCTTTACAATCACAAGCAAGATCTTATTTCTCTTTTCTCTCTGGTTCCCTCTTTGTCACATACACACACATACACAGCCTTGCCCCCTTTCTAACATGCACAAACTGAGACGACAAACATATCCTTTCATCCATCCAAACAAACCGATATTTAGATATTTTCGTTAAGACTCACAAGACAGTTCCAGCTGACTCACCGTGGTGCGCACGAAGTGGCAACAGTGTACCACGTCTTCTCCAAACGTCAATTTGTTTCTAATTTTGAAAACACTTTAAAATAAAGCTGTATATTTTACTATTTACTTCTGCGGCCTACAGAAAATTGTTTCTTATAACCATGTTTTTCCATGTAGTGTGCTAAATTTTACCTGTACATTTTATAAAATGTGGTGTGCCTAAACTTGACCAGCACCCTTAACCCAAGGATAGGTTAGGTTAGGTTAGGGTATATTAAGAAATGGAGGAAACAACCGCTTTTTAACACACCAAATCTCCTATAGGTACCGCCGCGAATTCAACAAATCGTGATAAAGTGTAAGGCTGGACCAGACTCCAACCCGGGATCGACGTATCGTGCCTATGCGTTAACTACTATGCTACCAGTCCGCTCTTAAGCTGGGTTGTCGCTTTACAAGAATCTTGTAACTGTCATAAAAAAAATTTTGGAAACCTACAACATTTCTTCACGTAAACATAGTCTTAAAAGAGACATAGGCCTACTTTTTTTTTTTTTTAATTTAATTAATCTTGAAAGAAGTCAAACCTTGTGCAACCTTCTGGGCCGTCTTGCTTGCTACTTGCTATCGCCCTCCCAGTGTCATAAAGAAAAAAACGTCACCGCTTCCGAAACAATAGATTCTTTTGGACAGGGAGAGGAAGCGCGCCAAAATACAATTTTTTAATGAGGAGGTTCAGTATTTGTCCACTAGAGTGCCTTGCTGCACGAGTGGAGATATCTTTATAGCTTTCAGAAAGTTATAAAGCTCTGCAGTGTTTATGGTACACGTCTGGATGTTGTATTTATACACAAATCATGAAAGGGTAATAGTACACATGAGAACCCCATGATCTGCGTTTCTTCTGTGTTCTATTACCACTTCTACATGAAATACCATAAATTTTCTACGTAGTGCAATACTAAGAAGTATCCATGTGCACAAGACATGCGATACGCGTTAACCCCCCCCCCACACACACACACAGAGTCATAGATACAGTACAAGGGCACTATACATGCAGATATAAGGTACAGGTACGTTCTTTTTTATTTTCGTACCAGTCGATAAGTAAATAAAAGTCGCTTTGTTACCCCCTTTGTAAGTTCGTACATAGTCAATGAACAATCCCTAAAAGTATGAGCGTCCTGCTCCTTCGCGAACTTATGCAGCTTCATCTATACTATATCCCCAAATCTTTTGTAGGACACTAAAAAGGTAATTAGTGGAAGATTTTTTTTTTAACATTTCAAGTAGCGCATCTAAACTTGACCTGCACGGGATAAACATTGTACTACATAGTCCACCACAAAATATCTATAGTTACAGAAATCATCATAAACAGAACATCAACCGAGAGAAAGTTAATTTTATTACAGTTGACACGGAAAAAGAACCGTAACAAACTGTTAATTATCTTCTTTAACAATGAAAGTAGCACTCTTTCTTTATCCAGTAAATAAAATACAAAAACACTAATTATATTAATGAAGTAAAAACTACAATATTAATAAGATTTTACAAATATATCTTTTGACAATTACCTGGTAAACAATCGATGCAGCCAGTTGCTTTTCTCTGTTCGATTTCTATATCGGGATTCGTGTTTCACAATGTCCTCATTCTGCAAAATCTAAAAGGAACATGTTCTATCATACGGTTAATTAAAGTGAAACTAAAGCTTCGAGAAAATATTGTTTTATCTATATTTTTCTTTATTTTTGCTTACATTTAAGTAACAGAATAGAACATAATGTTCACAATTTTACAAAGTTTTAAGGTCCTCTAATGTGGAAACTTCATTGAATATCAAATATTGACTATTTCTTAAATATTATATGTTTTTTTTTTCACTTCTATACCATACAAATCTGAAAATTTATCTGGTTTTGTGAGACTACTATAACTAAGTTTCCAAAATTTACTCAACAAATAATTGCAAAGTTTAGCAATTTTATGGTATTAATTTGGAAGTTTAGAAGCACTAATTGATTTAGCTATATCTAGTGGTTATATAATTATTTTTATTTGGGGTGCTATAACGGACTGGTTTGCTTCTACGTAACACGAAATCTGCGTTTAAATTTTGCGACAAAAGGTATTGCAGTCAATTCTGGATTTGTATTGCGTTTCTGTATGCGAAATACGGTACGGAATGATCCTTTTCATCTAGTTACGTTACGTCTTCTGTTTTGCAGTGGAACGCTCTTAAGCACTTCTCGCATACCAAAGGTTGTAGTCTGTGAACTACTTGTGGAAGCTGGGGATTTTAGGGCTACGTATAAAGTAAAAGTAGACAAGTTTTTATTTGTTTGTTATAAGTTTTCATAAATTTAATGGACCATAATGTATAAAATTTATGAGGAGTTGCAACAGGTAAATATGTTAACTATATATTTGTGTGTACATTTACCTTTGTGCGAATCATAAACCCTGCGGGGAATTCTTGAACCTTAAATGTTGGTTCCGTATATTCATATTCAGTGTCAGTTTTAAAGTCCATTTACAAATGTTTATACATGAAGGTAAGTATTTGCAACTCACAAAAAAGTAAGTGAGCAGCTAGACTGAGTCTCGCATGTCGAAAAGTGTTCTATACGAGATTACTATTCGCAGAGAGAAGTAAAGAAACTGGTTGTGTAAATTGACTGTCACTTGAGAATTGAGATAATCTAGTAGCAATTTGTAACAAAATTGCTTAATATCCAATTTTCGTTGTAGTATTTATGTTTGTTTCCTGTTTACGGTAACGAATTTTTTAAATGCTGCGTTTGAAAATTTGGCTAATAGCTGCTGCTAGATTCAAAGACTATGGTGAGTATTAAAAGTTCCCTTCCAAATTCTTTTTTTCTTCAATAATTTACATTAGAATACATTGTACCGGATACTAATGGATATTAGACTACATAGGTCAATGTTTGTTTTTGAATTTTTTCATACATTCCGGAAATTACGGAATGGGTGTTACCGTAGACATGAACCATATTTCAAAATGGTTATACGAATACTGATACAGGGATTTGTTAATTGTATTTCTAAAACAAAATTGCCAGAATTAAAAGCATGAAGGAAAGAAAACTATAAAAAGAACAAAAGATTTTGTACAACGATAAACAGCAAAAGTGCATGCAAGTTATACTATACGGATCCATACCGGTAGTATAAGTAGTAATAGGAGTAGGAACGGGTTAGAAGCCCCGCAGGGGTTCGTTAGGTTCAGTTTTGTTCTCGACATAAAATGTGGAAATTAAAGACTCCTAAATTTTTCCGTACATTTTACAATCTGTGGATCCGTATAGTAAAACTGCACCCAAAAGTATATTGAAACCTAATTAGTTTACTGAACATATATACTGAAATAGTTTTTATTCTTTTTGTGTTTACATCCTACAACTTGTCCTGTACTTCAAGGGAACAACATTAAAGTTAAATACTGGTGATGAATTATAGAAATGCCGGCAATGACTCAAATCCATAACTTGATACTTATTACTACATAAGCGTACTAGTCTGCTTTCTAAGATATCAATATGATAGCTAAAGTAAAGTTATTATTATTATGAAGAGGATACTGTTGATAAATGAAAAGTCGAACTGAAAACAATATGTAAATAATAGTGCATTTTTATTTTTTTCCTTTTGTTTGTTTGTATAAAGCAACTCTCGACATCACCAGTCTGGGTGATGAAAATACAGACATTACTGCTGTATCGCCGGTCTATACGAAAATCGAAAAAGAAGAGGAATATTATTTAGTTCCTCTCCGAAAATACTATGTGACATCACAAGGAATAGAATTGCAGTGTGCAATGAATTGAGTAGACGGTGATAATGCAAAATGGGCGACTTCAAAAAGGACAAATTGTTGGCGCTTGGCCATCTGGGCAAGTGTGACGAAAGTCGCGGCCATAGCAGAATATGCCAAGATGTGCGATGTGATCGCAGAAAATTTGCCGTGCTTGTACAGAAAAATTGCAAGAGGAAAATAAAATAGAAAACAGAAAAGTATAGAAACGTGCCTACCATGTGTAGGTGTCTTAAATGCACGAACGACTCGTATAAATATAGTTTGGACTTTTTACGTCGCGTAAAGTGTATTTTTAACAATCACAAGTGTGTCTTCTGCAGAAAATTTTTGACTTACAAAAAGCTCATTGCAGAAAGACAAAGGAAGTTCTGCCATCGGGGTGCCAACTTCTTTGGGTGTGTCGCGTGGGACAGTGTCCATGGC
This sequence comes from Thermobia domestica, assembly GCF_964235325.1. NCBI lineage: Eukaryota > Metazoa > Arthropoda > Insecta > Zygentoma > Lepismatidae > Thermobia > Thermobia domestica. The sequence goes on from NC_137455.1 coordinate 79,295,508, forward strand.
AACGGCCTACAAAACTCATTGGCGAGGGGTAATATTAATCGGAACAAAACACTCAATGCCAGGTCCCGTAGAATATTAATGTCGTGCGACTGCGTTGCAGGTGGCGGAACTCAAGCAACACCTCCCGTTCCCCAGCCTGTCGATAGTCACAATCCACCGTGAGCTAAATGACATGGGTCTTGTTGCATGTACAAAACCGCTGATAAGGTACCACAACGCTTTATCACGATGCTAATGATGCCACAAACATGCGACAAGTTGCTGATGACAGGGAAACGTGTGATATAGTCGAATAAATAATCGTTCATGTCCTTTCATACTACAGGTTGTGTGTATGTTTGGCGGATGTCCAAAGATTACGATCCATTGTGTGTCTTGTCAAACCGTGGTACATCAGGGCGCCTTTATGATGCTGTGGGTTGCAATATTCTGGTTTTAAGTGGGTCCTAGGTGTTAGCTTTTAACAATATCGTCACTGCCCGTGATTATATTTCAGTATTAGGGTCCATGTGCATTGTATAGCTCGGATGTTATTTCCGGGCAATAATACTATTTTCAGGATGATAACGTCCATTCACATAGCTGGAGCTATTGCTGCTTGGCTTGAAGAACATGGGAATGAAGTTAAAAAAATGGTTTAAACTAAAAAACGAAAAATGTTCGTGAAAATGTAAGTGTTCGTAAGATCTTGATGCACACACATTTTTAGATTATCACGTTTCACTCCCGTATATTATTCATATTATATTCAGACCTAAATTCCCCATTCATTACTCAAAAAGATTATACTACCAAAGCAACATTTTTGTTTTTTATGAGTTTATGAATGTTTCTTTTATGATTTTCTATAGTTTGTTATTAGTGTTACGCAATTGCAACCAAAGAAAAATTCTAAATATTGTTTCATTTTAATAATGTTTACTATTGTTAAAATACATCGAAATGCTACACTTTGGGGGAGGAAGGTCATACAAACCCCACGAGAGACATTTATTGGAGTCAGAAGTATCTTTGGTATCTATTTATGTATAAATGGGTCAGAGCCAAAGTGAACTCAAATAATTCGTATCTTTATTCACTTTTCTTACTGATATGCAAATTAAGTCGTTGTATTTCTTTAACTTGGCCTAATAAAAGTCGTAGTGAACTAACTTGGACTAAATTAGCTCTTCTGTACTCTGCAGTATTTTGAAATTGTCCATATGTAATTCTGTACAATGGCTTCACTTGTGCAACTGTTTACCTTTATGTCATTCTGAAATGACTCCAGACAATTATATTAACAAGTATGTAAAGGTCAGTACAACGTATTTTTATCAGGAGTCCTTCGTGAGTGAGTCGGCAGACATACCGCATTTGTGGCCAATTAGTTCCGGTTTCGAGTTCAAATAGAGGACAATTTCTCTCGGCAGAGAAACGGTTTGGATTCCACTTTAAGTTTATGTGACCCCTTCTAGCATAACCCGGTTGTTGCATAATAACACCAGTCGAAACAAAATCATTTCTCCCATATGTGATATAAATACATACACTTCGCGCATAAAGTATTGACGCGACGCAAGTGAAAGCTAGAGCCACAAATAAAAAGACACCGAACACATTACAAAATAAGTTAGAATACTTACGGGATAGTCAGTATTTTGTTGGACTTCCTTTCGTCGTCTTGCATGCTTTCAGTAGCTCTGGACGAGAGTTTGGAAGGTAACAAGTGGCTAATTGTCCTAAATCTTCCTGATGGCAGCTTCCAGCAGAGGCAATGTAGAGATGTCCATACCCTGTAAACGTCTCTTCATGACAGACTATAGGTTCTCTATGATGTTTAAGGCTGGACTGTACCCTGGCCAATCTTCAAAAAATGAGACACAAGCATATTTAAGTCAAGATATCACACTTTTGGCTGTATGACAAGGAGCTCATATTGCATAAAAAAGACGCTCTTTTTTTTTTTTTTTTTTTTTTTTTTTTTTTTGCAAAGGACGATTCCAATACATCGTTTAATAGCTCAAATTAGAGAAACTGATTCATAGTCTGGTTTCTAGGGAGAGTAGCTAAGTCTCCTACGCCACCATAACTAAAGAAACCCAAGACCATGATAGTGGCAGGGTGTTTTACAGATGGACATGTGTGCTGAGGAAGGGTGGAATCGTCACCAGGAAGACGGTACATTCATTGGCAGCACTAACGAAAAACGGCTTCATCAGTCCACAACACTTTTTTTTTTTTTCAGTCATTAACAGTCCGTTTCATATTTTTTTGCACAAAGCCAGTCTTTTCTTACGATGATCCTCTGTAAGAAGGCGTTTCCGGGAACTCTGTAACTTCGTAGCTCTACGTTGTCATGAATTTTCTCCTGCACCATCCGTAGAGACACACTACCAAGCAATGCAGGATTGTTTTCTTTTAATTCCCTAGAGCTGATAAAGAAGGTTGCTTCTGCAGCTACCTTTTCATGATCTTTAGCGTTCTCTGAGACACTTTCCTAGAACTAGCAGACTTTGGTTTTGGACGGGGCATTTAAGGAAGTACGCGGATGGTGTGTAAAAACGCGAAAAATATTGACACTAAGCTTTAGGCGTCAATAATTTCCGCGCGCACTGTAGAGCAAATTATTTAAACCAAAAAGTTATGCATAAAAACCATGGTTCTTGCCAACCCTGCGAATAATGTATGTATATATAGGGTACGGTGTTTCAAAACAAAAACGTTTGGAATGTGATTCCTGACACCAAGGTAAGAAAAAGTATAGACCAGCCTGGGTGCACAGATGCTTCCTTTCGGGGTTACAGGCTGCCGAAAACACAAAAAGTAAACTTTAAAGGTCCATAGCTTCAAAACTGTGAGACCGACCGTAGTCGGGTTAAGACTTCACTTAGGAATTAATATGTGCGTTATCCAAAAATGCACGTTTCAAAATCCTGGGATACTTCCACAACAATTTTTATAGAAGGAGTTTGCCTACGGGCATATAATTTGAAGTAAAAAACTACCTGTATAAAAATTGTTGCGGAAGTACCACGGATTCTGAAACTTAGGTATTTGAATAGGGCACATACTAGTTCCTAAGTAAAGTCTTGACTCGACCACGGTAGGTCCCATAGTTTCGGAATTAAAACCTTTAAGGTTAATTTTTTTTCATGTTTTCAGCACCCTGGAACTCCGAAAGGAAGCATTTGGCGCCCAGGTTGGTCTATACACCTCTCAAACGTTGTCGTTGTTGTTTGAAACTTCTGTGTATATATAGTTATAGATATTAATGGCATTATACTTGTAAAACATAATTCATTCCATATTATTTATTTAGTTTTTATTTTATTTTATTTTGTTTGTTTATTTATTTATTTATTTATTTTGACAGGTGGGTGGGGTAGAGAATGCCACGCAGAAGACACTTTAAGAGACTGCATCTACGTGCAATTGTTGCCGAAAGATGAATTTTCTAGAGGTTGCTTCTCCTGTTCTTGAAATATGGCGTATGAGTTTCTTCCTCTGTGTGACGTCCTCTTCAATATAATATCATTAGCATCTTACTTCTGTGATGTAGTATTTGATGTTGTGATGGTTTATGCCTTATTTGAGCAAAAACAGTATATGTGGTTTGCTTTGGCTTTAACGTTCATTGTGATATCATTACTTTTGAGCCAAATAGTGTCTTTGAGATGGTATTTACAGAATTTAGAAAAAAGTAATGACCGCAAAGAATATAAAAACTGGTTTGTAATTATTTTACACGTGTTACAGTGTGGTGTTTTATGGAGATATTTCAAACTCTTTATCCCTGTTGATTTGCGCTATGTGAAACACGAAGTGAGAGATTTATGCATGCTTCGCTTGATGCATGCCTTCAGTGAGGCAGCCCCGATGCTTCTTATACAATTGTATCTTCTGTGGCAAAAACCGTCCTTAAAAGACTTCAGTAATTTAAACACTGTGTCCACCATGTTATCATTGTTTAGTGTCTGTTGGGCACTGGCGTCATTCAGCAAAAATGTGAGAATTCAGAATGTTCATCGACTGGTGTTAACGTGGCTTGGGGTGATATTTCAGTTTCTGTGGCGATTAGGGACTGTAACGTCTCGGGCCACATCATTGACTGTGTACACAACGGTATACAGCTATTGGGTCTTTCTAGTGATTGGTCTTCATTGGATTAGCATGTTTTTGTGGCTTATTTCGCCCAAGAACGTTTTTCATGGGGAGAAAATATCGAAGAAGAAAAAAGCCGTGTTGTCAGCGCTGATAGCACTAATATATGTGTTTTGTTACGTGAATCTTCAAGAAGTGAACCCCAGACAAAAAATGATGTTATTTTATATTACCATGTTTTTAGAGAACACTTTGCTAATTGCCGTGTGGTTGGTTGGTGTCAGTGGTGAAGAGCCGTGGTACCAGAACAGTGTTGTTGTGATAGTGTTTACATCGTTTTTAGCGGGAATTATATTTATGATCTTGTATTATAAGTATTTTCATGTCAGTAGGTTGAGATATAAGTACAACGATAGTAACCAGTCTACTTGTGCTGGCTGTAAAGCTAACGCTTGTCCGGAACATACTCTGGTGAATTCGTCCCAAGTGTTACATGAGACTGCCTCAGAAGATGTGCTAACTCAGTATAAAGACAAAATACAACATCATCATATTTGTGGGAAAATTGGCAATGGACACTATCAACATATAAACGGAGGACCATATGTGCCTGGCGTGTTCAATTGCCGTTTTAATCCTGCTATGAAAAGGAAAAAGAAAAAGCCAACAACTTTTATTCCTCCTCCAATAATGCCATCAATTACGGACAGACTGAATGAGAATTCCAATCATATGTCTCATCCATTTTGGAAGAGGCCGTTGCCACACACGGGCTCCAGTGAAAACGAAGGAAGTATTGGTTCCCGAGTTAATATTCAACAAAAATTACAGGAGAAAAAGCAGCAGCAACTGGCTGAGCTCCGTGTGATTGAAGAAGAAATCAAGCAGGGTAAAATCCAGAGGCCACATCCCAGTGATATCAGTGAATCAGGAACGCTGAGGCAGCCTATTCCAGGAACCAAAAAACAACCTTGGTTAAGGCCAGAACCCCCTCATCTCCCTTATATTGTGCCACCACCGCGAAAGCAAAGATCCAAAACTCCTGAAGTGCTCTTAGCTCCACATTATTTGGATAGAACCTGTGTTTATTATGACTACAAGGACATCGAGTGGAAGTACAATCAAATGTACCAGTACTCTGACGAATTTAGTGGTAGTAATCACTCTGGATATTCGAAAAAGGGTGATAAAACAAACAGTAGACATGAAAAAGTGATGTATAAGTCGTATAGGATTCCTTCCGATATTGATAGTCAAATATCATTACCCCGTTCATACACTCTACCTAGAGAATTCAAGTATTACAGAAGGCCAAAATCAAGGAAGGCTGTCAGATCAGAGCACTTTATAACTTCTACTAATTCAAGTGATGGTAAGTGAATTTCTTATGTATTATATGAGATCAAATGTTTCGTTTTATTTTAATCAATGTCTGTAACATGTATACTAAATCATATGCATAGTAGCTAAATATAGAATATTTTATAGAGGTACCTCACAACTACAAAGATTTACCATGAGCTTAATTTGAATGTTGCAAGGTTCCATGAACATGTAACTACATAAAAGAACTGCCGCTTGTGTCAATGGTAAAATTGCCCACGCATTGATAAATTTCCAGCTGCACTCTTCACACTAGCTTGAGAATGCGGAATGCAATACAACTATTTTAAAACATATTCGTTTATGAGGCGACGAGAGAATGCTTTCAAAATTGGATACTTGTACAGGGTTCACATCAAATTCTGACCTTGATTTCCGTAAATCTGTACCAAGATTTCCCTGATTTGCAACACTGAAACACTGACAACAGGATCATTCATGGTTAGGATTTAGAAAACAATTTTTCTGACCCTTTATTTGACCTAGATCCTTACAAACAACACTGCTTTCTATTGCGTTATATACACGATAACCACAATGAACGTTTAATTAGCACTATTGCTTTTATATACATGATTTGCGAATCACTTGTTTAGATACTTACAACTTTCGTCAAGGGTACATCCAGATCGATCAATATTGCAGAAACTTTGTTTCCCGAGGGTGTTTTTTTTAATGCTTTCTTGGCTTGTAGAAAGATTTTCACTGCGAATTGCTACTTACCATATTATGGGCAATGTAGCTCGCTGCAACACACGATTAGCTTTTAGGGCAACATTGCTTACGAATAAATATCCTGTATTTTGTATCCAAAATACAAAAGTAGTTTAAAAACTGCGAAATGATGGTCAGGAAGACGTGTTTCAACTATAAAAACAAACCGAATTATTTTAAGGGGAATTTCTCAGTGTTCGCCAATTAAAGGCTTAATTGGCTTCCATCGTTCCCATAGCCGTCCAGCGATCTCCTTTTTATGTTGGAAATATAGAATGAGTTTATTTTCTTACTGTAATACTTACCATGAGTCAAACTTCTTATATTTAGAATACAATAAAACACAAGTATCAAACAATACATATAACCAAACGAAATTTTTATATCTGGATACTCTGAATAAACACTTAAACATAAAGCCTATCATTATTTGGCCTATCATCTCTCTAATTATGTACAACCAACAAATCTAACGATTTTTTTCTCTTCTGTAGTATTTGTGTTTTTATTTATATTCATCGCTTGGTTTAAGGACCTCGAATTAACTAACTTACGGAAGTAACGGCCAAGATCTGGAGCAACAGATTCAATCTTGAAGTCCTGATTTTAAACAAAAAATGTTGTTGAGTTTAGTATTTTATAGTGTACCAGGAATTTTACACGTCAAATTAGATAGTGTATTTGATTAAAACGCAATAGTGTATTTTTCCTTTTTCCTCCGTAATGTAATTGTGGATAACTAGTTGTTGCTCCCAAGCCTCCGGCCCTCTGTACCTCATAGATTAAACTCATGTTTAATTCAAAGCTGTAATTCTTGCCCTAATAATAAGCAACGAAGTACGCTCATGTTCAGTGTCGTCATTATCCATTTTCAAATAATTAAGTTGAAGCAATACAGTTCAAGTTCCAACTAAATCGTCACAATTGTTCTAAATCTGCAAATTACCTACACACTAGCACCATCTATTGACATCAGGCAGGCAGGTATCGCAAATAGACACACCTATTAGCTTGACATGTACTGTTAGGAATTAGCGTTACTCACAGACTGACATGTTTTTATTATAAATAGGTTGCCATTTTAAACTTAGTCTTGAGAATTACGGCCAATCGGCAGCATCGGACAGCGTTTGTTTAAATGAGATATTAGTGTTTTTTTTTTTCTTTCTTTCTTTCTTTCTTCCTAAGCTTGAAGTTTTAAGAAATTTCGAAACTCCTGAGGTTTCTTTATTTCTAACGATACTTTTATTATTTCATTCTTTTATATATTTCTTTCTGAATCTGTCTTGATAGTGGGCAGCTAAAAAAAAATCCGTGACTCTTCTGTGAAATTCAGCAGATTTCCGTGTCTTTTGGCATGTTTTCAAGTTTTCCACTCATTTTAATTTATCTGACTTTTCAAACTCAGTGTGAACTCTGTTATGTATATATATATATATATTATGGTATTTGTATCCAAACTTCGAGGTCATTTTTCTCGTGTCTTCTATGGATGGATGTGTTTAAAAATAATTTCATTGAATTCTGCATCGTAAAGTGCAGTTAAAAATGTATCCAAGCGTGGGCACTTTTTACCATTGGTAAGAACGGCAGTTCTTTATGAGTGTTGAATAATTTACCTTACTTCCATAATTGTTTGTTTTATAAATATGAAAAACTTCGTACAAACCTCAAATTTTATAATGTTAGCAGTCTAACGGTGGAAAATATCGTATTTTCTTTATAAGTACTTTAGCATTAAAGCAATATATTTTTAGACTACTTCGCGCATATTTCAGCCTAGGACTTCTCTATCTAAACGGAATAATACGTTTACTCATCTACGTAGGAACAATAATTTTGGCCACTTGACTGTAATCTTCAGCATGTCCTTTCTAGATGGTAGCTCTTATGTCCATAATAGTACATTCTCTTGAGAAATGCTACCCTTATCATCTTGCTTTAGCGTTGCAGATTTTAATTATATGAAGTCTGTATTTACTGAAATAAAACTGCCGTGTTTTGTATTATGTTTCCGAAGTATCAGTGTTGCCAAACCAAATTTTTGTGTTTTAAATTTCTTGCTTCATTTTAAGTAATATTGTTGTACTTCCGGCATGAAAGAAATTCAAAGATTTTTTCCCTATTAATATATACATAATCTAAATTACCTTTGTCCAAATCAAACTTCGGATTCTTTGTTCTGGTCAAAGATACGCTTCCACGATAAAAGACACTATGTGTAAATTTTTTACGTCTTTGATAGAATGTTAGGAATTACACAGATGCGTGGATAATACTTTCCTATTTAAACCTATCTATGCACTTAGGAATTCTGATTTGATATTCTTATAATAACCAACACGTCAAACGTTCTGTACCCTGTGCTTCGATTATTTGAAGAACCCATATCTGTAGCATATCGTCACTGAACAACTACCTTAAAATTCTCTCATTAGCATGCTAACTGGCAATATACCTCAAACTTTAGCAAAGAATTCGGTCGTGCAAATAACCTCATCGGAAAAGAAAATTCGTTTATATATATATAGCGCAAATGCTTATACTGAACTTACATATAGTACAGTAAAATATATATACATATATTACTTGGCTGTTTTCAGAATTTTCTGGTAAGCAAAATACATTACCCTAAGAGCCTTAAATGCTAAGTAATTTAATCTTAAATAGTTTTGAAAACATTAAGTGAAAGAGCAGCAATTAGAAAAGAACCAAATTTCAAAGCCAACTTTTAAAAATAAATAAATGCTGCCAGGTCAAAAGCGTTTCATATCAGTGTATAGGTAATTTAAAGCTATTTTTGATGAGCATTCGAATGACTATATTATGCAATGTCAGTTCAGTCAATTAATAATGAGAAATAGGAATTTTGCCAAATAATTTGACATCAAAACCCAATAATTTACGTGTTCTGACAACTCCTTCTTTTCAGATGTGTGTAAAAAGAGGCAGCGCATCTTATTCTCGTTCGTTCCTTCATAAATATTCCTTCAGTATTCATCATCTGTTGACGCATTGTCAAATTGTGAAAAAAAGAAAATATAAGCTATCAGAATATGCTAATGATTTTAACTACATCATGATGTTTGATATTAGAGTTTGTAGGAGTGGATTTCAGTAAGCTTTTCTGCATCATTGGTAGTAATTTCAAGCTTGGCGTGTTCGTGATGATACCCTGATCACAAACTCAGTAAGGCTCACGGATTCTCAACGAAAGTTTCTATTTAATTATAATGAGCTAGGGATTAACATTTCAAAGCAAGAATTCGATTTGAAGTTTTTTTAGCTATCCACTACTGTTATCAGTGTAAATGTGGTTCACGAATAGTAGGAGCTTGCATATATATATCACATACATTATATTGTCCTCCGAATGCGAATAATATTTGTGAACTGAAAGAAACGCATCACCAACAAAATGAGGCGACAGAGTCCTGTAACAGCAGTAACAGGAATAAATGTAATCTTGTAATTGACTGTACGTATAGAAAAGTGTAATATAATTAAAATTACTAAAAGCTATAACCTTTTTTCCTGGTTTAGATGTGGGTAGGGAATTCGAAATGTCGTCAAAAGTGTTCTTATTTACTAGTGTTAGACTGTTACTTGATTCTTCATTATGAAATAACTAGAAAATATAATTTCTTATAGGAATACGTACTACTTTGCTTTGTTTATTATCTACTAATGTTCACAAATATTATTCGAATTGCTACGTTTATAATAACTGTTTAAGGTAACGTTTGATAGAAATTAATGAAGTTAATACCCGGCAGTAATTGATTTTTAAAATGCTCTGTTCTAAGCATTTATACTATTTGAAGCTTCATAATTCGATTGTACTTTTCGTTCCAGGTGATGTGGATTCAGAAAATGACATGGATCATTTGGAAATTCCTCATCAACTTTATCACGTAAGGCCGTCCCGATTAAGACCGTACCAATTGTTTCGAGGGTATGGGACTAGAAACCTACACGAAACAAAATTGTGATATATGAACCTGCCTTGTTGCCAAAGATTGTGATCTAATTTTATTATTATTATTATTATAAACGCATAATACTCAGGAAGTTTCACACTTCACAAAACTGTTTTTAACTTAATTTTTCATTTTTTTAAAAAAATGAATTCTGTAGTTCTTTCATATCTAGAATGGTATATAATTTTTATATTTTGCAATACAAATACTGTATTTTGTAATAAAAAGAACTATTTATAAATAAAAGGAAGATTTCTTTGTTTAATTTAAAATGTAAAAACTTGACATTTTTGTGAAAACTTTTATTTATTTATCCGATTACACTTAAGGCAACATTCATTTCGGATAGGAAAGCATTCAAATTATTTAGGGATAGGAAGTAAATATACTGTAAAAATGATTTCTATGTTTTAACGTGTACCCCTAAATAAGGATTTCAAAAAAATCAACTATTTAGTGTAACTAGATACGATATTTCTGATTTGAAATTTATTTTTAAATTTGTTGTGAAAGTACCAAAATTGTACATGAAGGCAAACAAACTGTTCGCTTTTCAAATATCTATTTGTTCGAAGTATGAAAGGATCTAGTTTTCGGAATGACGTAATTAATTAATATGATGATGAAAATATTTTCTTTATACGCTATAGTTTAAGCCCCATGGTGTCTTAATCTGTTACAACGTGAACCAAAATTCATTCTTCAACCCGTGTCCAATAAAAATGTAATTTTTTTATGCAAGAGAGAAAGGAATATATAGGGTGTAGCATGGGGAAAAGTAAACGGGAGGTGATATGTGCAGTTCTTGGCATAAGGAATCGTTTTCTTTCTTTCTTTACAGAAATATAAAAGGAAAACATGTGAATTTAATTCGTAAAAAAATAAATTTTCTGAATATTTTAAAGTTTAAGATTTTTCAAAAAATATAAATGTCTTCCATTTTCTTCGAAAATAGCTAAAATCAATACAAGTTTAATTTAACATTTGGATATATCTGTTAATAGTGGGTGTTTCCTGTTGAAATTTCTATGCGAGAAATTTAGAGGTTGCATTTTAAGGACCCAGTGATCTATTGAAAAAGGATAGGCAGTATTTCTAATCATTACAGTGTTCCACAAAAAACCTTCAGCAGACATCTGTTTCATTCTCTAGATAAAATCTAAAAAACTACATTAAATTGATTTTAAAAATTAAATTGTGAACCCCACACAGATAAAACCTAAATAATACTTCACTGCAACTTGTTTAGTTTCGATTCTCGATGGACTTAACCGCAACTGATTGATGGACCAAGGGGTTTAAATGCAAGATAAATTTTCGAGATAATCCTTGCAAGGTATTGAAGGTTGGAAATTGGATCTGGTTTACACAAAAGAGAAGTTAGCCTGGTTCCAAGTGAGACTAATCTCCGTTTCTGCCCTGCATTCAGTGTGCATTGTTATCCCGTTGAATAGTATCATCCGTTGAATAGTAGTATGTTTTGGATGGTTTCGAAAAGGGCAAAGGTGAGGTACGTTATTCATGTCCATGCTTGTGCGTTACTAATGTCCCTTAAGAAACTAACGACTAAATGAATCAGTCAAACATTTTGCTGACAATTCGTAATCGTTAAGCGAATTCCTAACGATTAAAATATTAATAACTCTTTTCCCCTCCCAAAACACATATAAAGTGCATCTTATTACAGAATTTTTTGCGGGTTATTTCATAAATTTTAATGGGCGGTTCCATAACAGTAATTGACAAAAGTAGATTATTGCAGTCCCATTTCCCAAAGTGAAAATTGTATCTGGTATTAACTTGTTTTTTCCAAGTCAGACCCTCTTCCTCAAAGAAGGGTAAATCTGAAATGAATTACAGGAAACATGTTTTCATGTGACTGTGTATTTTAAGGGTCCATAGAATCTTCTACTTTCAATCTTCCAGAACAACAAATATTTTTTATGGCCATTTTAGTCATTCTTGTTCATATTAGACAGAAATTTAATATAAATCCCTATTTGGTAACGGAGTGTCACGATTTGTCGTCTATTTTTTCTTTCTTTGCAATATAGTTTTACAATATTTTATTTTTTTAACATTATTTACCATCTCGTTCGGGAGTACCTCCGATCAAAGAATAGCGAATGGTAATATAAATAAAGCAGCACTTCTCAAACAGAGTCTTCGAATCTTTCCAATAAAGACATAAAAAACATTCAAATGAATTGAGTCTCACACCTGCCTGAGAACCTCAGAGTTGAGCAACAACTTTCTCTCCCAGAACTTAGGAAATTTATGACACTGTAGTCTTCCTGCGTACTCTTTCCAACAGTGAAAGAGGTTACCAAGTTAGGGTTTTCATTTTTTGTATAGTACACACTTACGTTAAATAATGATAAAATTACAGTAACGTATCTTTTTATTATTATTATTATTAGCTATTAAGATTATAGCCACTACTGGCAACTTCGCTAAGAGTCGGGAAGATGAGAATCAATACAATTCTACAAGTGCCTTTTTATTGAGAATTAAAGTCCACTCCCTTTTTCAAGCATTTAGCTCTGCAGGTTAGACTTTCCGTACAATAATAGTGGTTTGTATGTAAACATTTTGGAATATGTATTCTTCTTTCCATTCTCGACAACTTCAATTGCTTGAAATCCTTCTTATGCGACAGATGCTAGTAATTGCCTCTGTTAGTGTCCCTTATACATAAGTAAAGACGCTTTTCAATCCGGATCTTTGAAAAGAAAAGAATACGATGGTACGCTTTATTTAGACAATGCTAATAATGCAGGAGCTGTGTATAAGTCTAATATTAATGTCAGTGGCGCTAGTGAAATATCAAGAATTATCAATAGAAAACTGCTCAAAGATGGTGAACAAATTATAAAGTATGATAGAGTTATTTGGAATTTTGATTTAATTTGTGGTGGTTCAATTCACTTTAATGTACAATCCGAACAACCGTAATGTATTCAAATTTCAAGCTGTCCCACTGAGAATCGAATCCAAAACCCCACGCACCAAAGGCGCGTGCGCTAGACCACCGTGTAGAGATTGATTTACATAGTTGGCATAATGAACCAAAACTTTCATTGCATTGTTTTACGAAGAACTTTCAAATGAGTGAGTGAAAAATGCGAAGTTGAAAGGGCATTTGGAAACGAAACATGCAAATATGAAAAATAAACCTGTCGAATTCTTTTGCAGAGATGTGTCGAAAATTTAAATAAACGGAAAGTTGTTTCTAATGTAGGTTCGTAAACACAATACCTTAGACATTTCCTATATTGTAAGTTCATATTATGAAGAGCGGAAAACCCATTTTACACTATCTAAGGAAATTAAATACCAATTTCATACAGTTACTAGCTGTATCAATGATATGGCTAATAACCTAGAATCTGAACTTAATCAGTAGAATAAAAGAAATCCGAATTATGTTCCTATCCTCTTCATCTTTTATTTCCTGAAGTACTTCCTCTATTCCATAAACCGCTTCTTCCTTATCTACCTCCCCTTTTGCTACTCTGAATTTATATCCTAGACTTAAAAACTGCTTCTCTTCGTCAGTAATCTCAATATCTCCTATGATTACCACTCTTTTCTCGTCTATTGTCTTCTCTTGTTTCCAGCCTATTCTCTTACCTTTCTCTCTTTTTTTCTTCTGAATTTTTCCTCCCACACTTTCATGTCCTTCATTGTGAATTCTCTTGTAAAAATGCCCAACTTTCTTCTCTTTTGCTCTTATTTCTCTCCTTTATATCGTTTATTTCCCTCTTCTTCCTTTTTATCTTGTTCCAAATTAATTACTTCTCCATTTTCTTGAGTAGCTTTCTCCATCTAATGGTCCTGCAATCTACCCCTTTCTTATTGACTCTTAATCCTTTGGGCGTAACTACTTCTTGCAAGCAGATCCTAAGAAATTTCTCTCTTTCCTCTTACTATCGTTCCACTTGCCAATTTTTCTCCTCAGTTCCGGAAAATGGCCTATAACTATTCTATCAGGCCTTATTTCCATTTTGTACTAATACACAATAACTCACTAAGCAAGGCTATGTGATAATATGTTAAAAAAAAAAAAAACTATCACGTAACGCTTTTAATACAATAACTGTGTCTTCATCAGACTTCCACTCCTTATGCCTGCTTGGGAGTTGGTCATCACTCATATACTCTCCGGATATCAGCTTTTAATTAGGCTCCGCCCCTTCATTAAAAAGTAACACTTGTGTGGCTTTCACTTTCACTTTTTAGTTGCACACGTGTCCAATTAACAGTTTACTTTTTTCGCTGGATACATTTTGTCCTCTAATTATCCTTATTATTTTTTATCTTTCTTTCTTTCTTCTTCCTTTTCATTTCTTCTTCTGTAAGCAGAATCTTCTACTCTTTATTTATCGAACATCCTGCATTACAATTCATCACTTTGTCTTCTGCCTTCATAATCTCCCTGGCTTGCTTCCATTTTCTCACCAAAGTTCTGTTCTCTACTTCTATGACCTCTGCTCCTTCCCACCTTTTCCTGTGGTTTGTCTCTTTTTGATGCTTGTATATCGCATTGTTGTCCTTTTTTTAATCTTACATCATCCTGGTGCTGTTTATCCTTTCTTGCATTTTCTTTTGTTTCTCCTGTGTAAATTTTGTTACACTCCGCGCATCCTACTCTATATGTTACTCCCCTTTGATCTTGAGCTCCTCTGTGGCTAAGCGGTTAGCGTACGCGCCTTTGGCGTGGGAGACCCGGGTTCGATTCCCGGCGGGAGCTCATGTGGTTCGGATTCCACGTCTCATATAGCCTCGCTGCTGAACGGAACGATAAACAAAATCAACTCAACTTCCCTTTGATCTTTGTCCGCTATTGCTTTTCTTTTGGTTCTTCTGACTAGTTCAGTTATTCTGCTTCCTGCTTTCCGAAGCATTCTCTTTATCTTCTCTGTTTCTTTGCCTAGGATTTCTATTCCAAACCATTTTTTGTTCTAGTCTTCTTCCTCTTTCTTTCTCTCTCTTGCTATGTTTCTTGTGACTCTATCCTCTTCGTTGTATCCATTTCCCCGTAAGTGTGTCCAGAACTTCTTTAGATCAGTTTTCCTCTGTTCATTTTTGTTTAGGTTGCCTATTCTTTCTTCCATGCTTTTTATGAAATTCTTTGTACTGTGCATAACCTCTGACCTGCACCTAACTATTCGCAAAGGCATTTTTACAACCTTTACCCTTTCCCTACCACAGTCAACTTCTGGTCACCCACAAGTTTTTGAAGTTTCCAATCTAAATCCCCACTAAATAAATCAAAATCCACCCTCACACATATCTAACCAAGCTAGCAAACTAAATGGCCGGGCTTTCATTAATGGTTGCACAAAATGCCATGTAGAATAATTTTAGGCGCAATAATGGACGGAAACATCAAACAGAATACGGTCTTTTGTAAAATGGACCTGTAGCGTAGTTCCAGTCTACACAAAAGTCCAGGGAAGCCTACTTTTCCACAAGAATATAGGTAGACAGAAGAAATGTCTCAGACAATCGCTCGTTCATTGCACCTACAAGCGGATACATGTCTTCACATCACATAAAATTACTACTACAGCAAAAGAGCAATTTTTCTCCCGAGTGTCGATTCAGAAGGAAAATCATAACGCAGCATTCTTTATTGTCTCTCCGCTGCAAACATTACAAAACATGAATTGGAAGCAATAATAATTCAGCCAACGACCTTACGCTATTAATTTCAAGTCTCATGTCACGTATTATCACATTGAATAAAGGAACTCCAGTGGCGTATACAGAAGACAATGTGGAAGTTTTCTTTCAAAACAGATGAAGATACCAATTTTGAACACAAGAAATACAGCAAAGGTTACGGCGAACTGCCAAAACTTTCTCTTTGATATTTTTATATTAAATCCTTACTTATCAGAACAGCAAAAAATCGCTGTGTACAAATTGTTGTAATAATATAGAGATGTATTCTCATACAGCCCAGAAGATATTAATTATTTTAGGGGATATGCACATAAGATACGGACAGATAAATGCGCATTTCATTTCATCTCTGTTCCCAACGGGACCAAATTGGTAAACAAATTCAGCAATTGTTAGACGCTAACATTATAACAGACATCACACTACCAGTTTTTCATCTCCTTTGCTGGTAGTAAATCATATTATCATACAACATAGCGCGACGTGGACTCACAAATTAAGGCCGGCCGTATATTGCCCAGAGGTCAAGATAGTCGAACGGAGGTTCAGTACTGTGAGCAATGCAACAACACTTCGTATAGCATTTTAACTCGAACATGTGCTAGACAAAGGCCTCTCCAACGCTGTGACACACAGTCAATGCGTTCAGCCCTGCGTCAGTTTGGCTTGCCTTTCTCTGGTCAATATGCAGCAGGCTAAGGTCATTGTAAATGCTTTGCTGGGAAGTCGATTTTTACCAAAAGTACAGTTATTTTCAAATGAACGTACATTAGACCAGGCATTCCCAACTTTTGAGTGATGACACTATTGAACGCCCATAATATAGCGACACACTTTTTAAAATTATTATTATTATTATTAATGATAAATTATAGAACTAAGTTTTTATAGAAGTAGTGACTATGTAGTACTGAGCATTTTTGCTGCCGTTGGAGGTGTTGACTGAAAGAGAGACTTTCAAAATTAATTTTAACTAATTGTATGATTCGTGATTCTAAACTTTGGCTACACGACACACCGGTTGGGAACCAATGGATTTGATGCTAATCATCATATACACGAAATAAGAATCGTTATATGCAGAATAAAACTGAAAATCGTATTACATGTGCATATTCAGAAGTCATCGCGTCAACTAAAGATTCCGCGTAAATATATGCATAGAAGTTTCAATCAATATAAACGGAAAATACGACGAAATGTATATATCAATCGTCATCACATGTAACAGAGAGAAGAACTAATTTGAACCTTAGACTATTTTATGATTCTAAACGACTTTACTGCTATTGTTAACTCACGAGACGAAATTTGATATTCATTTGAAATAGAGAATTAAAAACACTTCGACAAGTATAGTACTCTGCAGCAATCTAACACGATTTAGAGTACGTTTGTTTTATCTTGGCACACTTCCCGCCAGTGCCCTTGGTTGATCTTTAAACTATTTTCTGCTAGCGCTCATATGGACGTTTTAAACCAATAGACGTCTTATTGGCTGTTGTCAGCCAGCCCATCAAATGAGGTCATTGCTATTTGGCGGATAGTTGAAATGCTTAGTTGCCACGCGAACAAGTGTGTTTCACTGATTTGTGAGTGTGTGACATCTTGCTGTGTTTCCTAGCATATTGTACTCTCAACTTACCTGTGGTGTGGCAACAATGTGTTGTAGACAGAACCATCCTTTACGCGGGATGCGTGCCTAGAAAAACGTACTCGAAACCACACTCATCTAAGAGTTGTAATTAGCGATTATTAAAAGGTTGAACTACTTTCAAGGTGAGATGCTTCTTCGAATTCTTATTGGTTGATTTGAGACATTCCATTATATCAAACCTAGGTAATTAGATTCCTATACTATTTATAATTCGTTTGCGATATTTTAGATTAAAGGAATAATCTAAATTACGAATCCCTTCACGTTAATTTGTATAATTTTACTTAAGATTAATAAATAAAATAACGCAAGACTTACAATTTATGTAACACGCTTTAGCTTAAAAATAACTATTAAATTGCGTGGTAAGAGGTCTAGACAGGTTTTCAGCTCAAAAATATTAATGTCACAGCTATGACGTCTTATTATACTTTATAGTACCAATAAGTAACGCACATTTTTTCACGCGATATTATACTGATCTGGGACTTGAAAAATGAAGAAGAATTCGCACTGTAGTCGCCAGTTGTTCGACCACGTGTACCTCTAACAACAGAAGGGTGAACTACTGAGCAAAAAAGACAAACTCGAGTAAATTTCTCAACGGAATAGTCTGCGTGTATGGGAAAGACTTTATGGACCGTAGCAACATCACTAGGTGGCGCAAATTCTTTGAAGAGATCAGTGTGAACCTTGCGCATTTGGCACGTGCTGAACATTCAGTAACAGCATCAAGCGAACAGAATATCTCGGCCATTGAAGAAGCAATCGTAATGACAGGCGATTTCATCTTCGAACATTTCGTACAGTACAGTGTAAGACATAGTGCATGACAAATTGAAATTTCGTAGTGCCGGAAAACCTCACAGATGCCCAAAGCTAGCGAATGATGACGTGTCTAAACCACTTGGCAAGGTACGCTGAAGGATATACTTTTCTGAAAGGTGTAGTTACAGACTATGAGTTCTGGGCATGCCACTACACGCCTGAAATAAAGTAGGAATCCATGAAAGTGGAACATACAGATTCCCCTAACAAAGAATTCAAGATGATTCAATCTACGAAAAAAGTGCTGATGATTATATTCTGGGTTCTACTGGATTTTCTTACACGCAGGGTCACTGTAAATACTGGATCGGATGAAGGAACATTGTCAAAATTGCGTTCTGCGCTTCGTGACAAACGCCTAACATTAATATTGGAAATGTCAGACTACATGGCAATGCACGTCCCCATGTTGCTATTTCTGTAAGTGAGAAACTTACGAAGTTTACGTGGGAGGTGGTTTAGATTATATTCCTTCAGACTAACATCTTTTTGACACGATAAAGGGATTCTTGGGCGGCCAATGTTTCAGTTCCTACGACGAAGTCAAATTGGTTGTGTGCAATGTTTATACTCCCAAAGGGCAGACTTCTATGAACAGGTTGTTTCTTGTGCCTAGATGAAAGAATTCCGTTGAGAGACTTGGCGCTGTACTGAAAAGTAGTTCTAATACAGGCTTTTATTTGTATATGTTCTTGATGCGTTGGTGTCACCTATTACACTTTCTTCTGCATAAGTTGTGGTGACCAAACTTCTCTGGATGGAAAGGGGGATTTTAGCCTTCTTGTGAAGTAGTTCTCCGGGATCCAATCACTACCCTAATCTGCTTGAATTGTCCCACACAATCCATTTCTAATCGCACGTCACGCATCAGTGTATCAATCTTGTTCCTTAAATAGGGATGAACACACTTGCAGTCGTTATCGTTGTGCTGTTCAAGTGAGTGTGGCATTCCACGTTTCCTACTATCTTCGGATGGTTAGACACAACTTCTGGGAAAACGTTCACCTTTACAGCACATTGTTGCACCGTTTCATGTGGATCCCTTTCCACTTTAGCTCTCGAATTGCCATTTTTCAGACATGTTTGTGATCTTCCCCGATCATCATTTTCAAGATGAAACTTCTTGAGCCAATGCTGAACTATCAATTGCCAAATGCTGATCTTTGTCACTATTACACTGGATTCCAATTTCCGATTACTGAGAGAAACAGTTCGCACATCACGTTTTTGCAATTCTCTCTAACGAGACAAGCACTTCATGCATGGGAATTTCACTGCTTTTCGTGCAGAAGGTCTGCTAGTTGTCCGCTTAATTTAATTTAATGCACGCGTATGTGCCCAGTTGTGCTTAACTTCTGGTTTTCCGCAAAACGATATCTCATAGTATACAAAGTTACTAAGAGAGAAAAATCTGTTATCTACGTTTATATGGAAAATGAGCTTAGGTAACGAGAGTGATATCACACAAAAAATAAACACGTAAATTTACAGTTCTTTATTTTATCGTCACTGAATTAACAGCTGCTGGAAAGTGACAAGTAAGTACACATTGATGAATATGACGCTTAGCTTAATTATTTTTCTTTTAATAGCTATTATTACGACGTACAAACCTGGTTATATAACATGATATTTTTCATTCTTTCTATCATATAGAAACTGACAGTATAATTGTAATAAAAACATAGAAAAACTTGAAGAGTATTTATGTAACAAGAAAAATCACTATAAAAAATCAGATTCACCAACAATACAAACTCACCTTGTTAACAAGGCACAGAAAATAATTTTCAAACGCTATAACTAAGATTATTACACACGTTCAATATAAAATATTACAACAAAAGTAACCACAAACATTCGTTTTGAGGCCGAAATCGTATGTGGAGATTATATACATCACTCGATTATGAAAAGAAAGATCACATTATTTGTCTTAAAGAGAAGTGTAAGGCTTAAACGTCAAGGAGAGTCAATGTCAATACATAGCTCTTCTGAAGACTTGAGATCTACATTTACGAATCTTTGAAATTGAATAATTCGCTGAGGAGCCTACTTCCAGGAAACAATGATTTTGTGTGCGACACATTTTTGTTGAAAAGAAATAATATTGGTCTGACAAAGCACGAACAACAAGGAATTAGAAAATTTTATCTATTTCCAGACTAATTCTTTTAGTTGTACGTGTCCACTCATCTTATCTACTGGCTCCATATTTCAATTACTCTAGTTCAGGTACTTACATATCGTCTGATTTTTTATTATTATTATTTTTTTTTCCTATCAGCGTGTGAAGTAACAATTGATCTGGTCCCTACATTAATATTGCCCTTTTTTTTCTAGCTCTTTCTGTCAATCATAATTCTCTCCAGAAACAATGTTTTACTGTACATTGTCTTCCCGTTTCTTTAACAGGGTAAGACTTACAGAACTACCAGTACAAAGATGATCTCTTGAAGCTGTATTATGAATATTACTGGCCAAATAGCGTCCCCGAACTCGCATCAAGCTACTTTTCATGGGTGGAAGGTTATACCTTTAATATAATAATATTTTGTCCTTTTCCACGGTATATACCGGTAGTACATAAACTTTTGCTTGGGACAAATATGGACGGCATGATTAGCTACATATTTCGTATATTGTCACCGCTACTTCCGTCCAGTATCATTATATTACAATCCAAGTCTTCCTTATATTCATAAAAACAAATTTAATTTCAAAGTGCTTCTGCCACTATGAATCATACTTTTCTTTCCTTCCCTGTAAAATTGATACTACCAACCATTACACGTATATTGTAATTGTTGATAGTATCCCCCTCTTTTCGTTGTAACACACCTCAGTTTTAGAACATAGTAGTACTATATAGTATCCACATAGAATGAAGTTCGTAAATTGGAATTAGTCGTATTCTGTTGGTTTTAAATTGTACAAATACACTGATATATTCTGGGATACTCCACTTCTTTCCATTTACTATACCACGAATTATTTCACCATTCATCAGATTCATCATATTATGTTATATTCTATAAAGCATAATCACGCGGCGTTACATATTTTCATTTGATATTGGTAGTACATTCATTTCTTGGCTAATTTCCGCGAAGGTTTCGTACATATTCAGTTGCAAGCTAATTCTGTAATATCATCTAACGCAGGTGTATTTTCATTTCGTGCTCCGTTTAGGCTGCACCACACAAGAGCTAAAGACTGGGCAGAAAGCAGCAGAAGGCACCATTCCAGTATCTGTTTCGTTGTATTGGTTAACTTACCATGCTTTTTGTAAAAACTGTAAAAGAAAGCCTTCAGTTTCGAAACAGCGACTTACGAGATTCGATTCCTGAACATCTATTTTCAATTATTATTTGGTAGTTTCGAATTCTAACTACTACTAATTCCTTTTAAATTCTTACCCCTAAAAAACTTAGAAAAAATAACTGTTTAACATATTTACAAAGGTTAACTTTCCATTTCAAGTTGAATTTCCTATCTTTCGTTGGATAAATCTTTTCGCATGTAATGTTCTATGTGACCAACTACGTTTACTATTGTCTTATTTCTATATCACAGCTTATTCAAAATTGAAATGTTACTAATAACACTTCAGAAATGTTGTGCGATAACTTAACCTCTTGTTCGATATTTTTCAATTTAAATTACATGATTTCTTTCCTTTACAAGTACAAAGAAAACTCACTTCCTGAATTTACAGTCCAGTCCTATCTTTCACATTCATAGAAGATATTTTATGACCAATTATCAATATGCAAAGTTCTTAAATATAATTCTAATTTAGTAGGTTGCCAAATATTACTCTAAGACAGCATGTATCTTATTTTTTATTTTTTTAATGAGAAAGGTACTATGTGGTATGGAGATTACTTATGCCCTTCCTTATACATAAGTATTTCTTTTTTCAATGCGTATGTGTTTCATCTGCAGTCAGTAAAGCCTGTGAGAGCAATTCAGATATTTACGTCTCGCATTCTTTTTGTGATTTCTAAAACTAATCGATTACGAATTCCAGAACGATTACGAAAATGCTTACATTCTCAATATTCTACACAGTATAGAAACTCGAAGAATATTTGCTTACAAGATTAAGCGTGTCCATTGTTCAACTTGGACACAACAATCGGGTTTTGTGTTAAAAATCTCTCTCCTCAGTCACTACCTTCTAATGAATTAATCTTCAGTTTCACTTATAGTACCATGGCACAATGCTTTCATTTTTTCCGAATCACATTCGACAAAGAGATCCTAAAAGACAATTTTATATATATAATCACCTACAAACAGTTCATTATTAAATACGCTGCGCACAAAATTAATTCATACAATAACATTTTCAATGAACGTAGGCTCCTACAAGTAAAATTTCTGCTTCTTCTTTGGTATTCTACGTAAGTCCAACACTTATATGGCCACCAGTTCAGGAAGAATTTACTTTAGTTCCTGCGTCATTTTCGAGGAAAACACGTATCCATAATGCGAAGGTGCATTTAAATGATCACAGAGCAGTTCTTTCGTCGTACACAATGACAGCTTCATTTTCCACTAAAGAATCAGTGTCTTTGTGCGGAGGTTGGAAAAATTTGCTGCCAGATTTACTTAGCGCAATTACAGCTGCTGCGTCGTTCCTCATTCGGTTTTTCCTTTTCTTGCTAAAATTGACCTATAAAAATATACGAAAGTCTTAAAATCATCAAAAAATATATTCTCTGTCATTAATGAAGCGAAAATTTAATTTCAATTCATCCACTGGTGACGAGAGATATTACAGGGATTGAAGTTTCGTATTTGTTTTTGGTACAAAAGTGTTTGTTAAATTCTAATCAAATTCCATGTTAAGAAAAGAAAAGAAAGGAAAAATATTATTACTATATAGCAGATTATCTACAAAGCACTGAACCTTTGGAACTCAAAATGGAGAATACATTTATCGTGATTTAAAAATAACACTACGAAACCACATATAACCATTTTGTCCGACGACCTGCCACATACACTTCTTTTCTAATATCAATTAAGAAACGCTAAAATTTTGTCTCATGTAAATATCACCCGGAGGACACTGTTTGATTTACTTTTCAGTATCACCAGAGTAGTGTTGCCAACCCAACATAATTTTTATAATGGCGATACGTCAAGTTATTTCAAATCGACATATTAAACAAAACCTACAGTTCCACACTTCTTGTTCAGTGTTGTAAACTACGGACGCTACAGTATCACAAACATCGAGAAACAATCAAACTTTGGAGGCCTCTACAACAGTAAATACGCAAGTGATATGAACGGGGCAATGCACAATCACAGTACTTTATCGTCGAATATTATGTTCATGATATGAGGTATTTTGAATAAATAGGTAAAAAGTTTATAGTAATATTAGACTTTTTTCAAAAGGTTTTATTTCTAAAAATGCTTAGATAAGTATCACATCTAATCACATCGATTGTTTTCAAAGGACGTAAAGATCACAGTGTCGCTGAAGCAATTTTATATCGCAAACTGTTACTGAGATATGATGAACATAGGTAAAGTTTGCAGTACTGTTTGAAAGAATGTAATTGGGAGAACCAAAACAATAACTATAGTTACAACTACCAAAAACTATTGCAGAGATAATTCAAGGCAATAATCATTTTATAAATTTTAAACAGTGTAACGAACTTTACCTACGTTTTCATGTCTCCGGAATGGTTTGAGATATCGTCATCATGATCTTTACGTCTATTGAAACCATTTACGTGATTAGTTGTAATACTTATCGAATAAGCTCTTTCAAAAAATCTTTAATTTTTAATTCTTTGTAACTTTGTTCCTACTCATTCGAAATACCTCGTATGATGATCACAGTACTCGACACTAAAGGTATTTTGGATGTGTATTGCCATGTTCATCTCACTTGCGTTATTACTGCTGGAGAGGCCTCCAAAATTTGGACTTTTGTGATATTGTAGGCAAAGGCGCCGATTTCTGTGTAACTTTGGGAGGAACGGGGGGCATTCAGATTTGGTTGCAGACAAGGGTCTCAGAAGGAATATATGAGGATTTTCAGACGAATTCAAAATTATGCCAAATATTGTACATTCATAGAAGTACATGGGAGGTCCACATGAGCATGCGAGGGCAGCCCTCCCAGGATCGGCGCCCTTGATTGAAGGGTCCTTGGTTTACAAAACTGAACAATAAGTGTGGTATTGTACGTTCTAGATTTATGTGTAAATTTGAAACTTGTAAAACCTGACGTAATGTCATTTGAAAATAAACTGTTGAACTGGCAATACTGGTAATTCCATGGTATTGCAGAATATGTCAAACAATGCACCTCGGTCGATATTTGCACGGTGCGTAATTTCAGTTTTTTCCCCCTATTAGTTTACAAGTTACAAAGATACTTCAAGATAAATGGTCTACTCTATATATGAACATGTATGAAATTGAAAAAAAAAAAAAAAAAAAAAAAAGGAATTCCAAACCTGGCGTAAAAAACGAATTACTAGCCAGAAAACAGTATTTAGCACTAACAAACGTACACTGAAAGTACTTTCACTAAACGTTATACCATATCAGAAACGAAAATGGGCAGAAAAAATGGCTGCCATGTGACCTGAAACGTGCTTCTCTAACAGAACCACCTATGAAAGAAAACTGCGAGTAGTGCAAAGTTTTCGGCCTTGATAAAATGTACCTGTAGGATGTATTTTGGTTGGTTGCCCAGCAGGGCAATAGCCGACAAGGTAAACAAACGGAAATCAACAGTAGCCAGTTTTCTTGTGTAAGTGGAGACTGGATGGACGTTATAGAAATGCCGAACGTCCCGGTAGACTGAGATATCGCAGAACCCAGCCGATGGGCAACATCAGACTTGTTCTTTAGGCAGTAACAGGGCTATCAGTTTCAGTTTTCATTAAAACGCTGGGTTGAAAGGCTCATCAACTCGATTATTCAGAGTAAATAGGTCCACATAAGCCTTACATCATGAGGCCAATAAAGTTTAGGTCAAGTGGGTTTAGATTATCGCAAAACACTGGAGTGGATATCAAATCTGTTGAGCGATTAGGTTCACATTATTTTGGTTCGATGAACGTATATGAGTGTGGTGACTACTATGTTTTCTAGCGGATAGGAGATGTCCATGGTAGAGTGGATTCGCAATCATACCATAAAATTCTAGACAATGAAATGTTCACATGTGGGGTTTCTACAGAATGAACCCTCGTTACTTCTAAGATCACAATACCACATACAATGTTGCTGCTGCTATTGTGGATTCCAGAACACCCCGATCTCAATTCCATAGAATAAGTTTGGGTTAACTGGACCTGCAGGTGAGGTCTCGGCAGATGTAATCAACTTTCAATGCACACCTGTCTGAGATTTCCCAGCAAGAGAAATGTTATTTACACTCCATAGTTTAGAGCATGCCTCAAAGGGTGGTTGCTAATTTAGCAGAAAAATGCTTTACTTGATTTAGACCAACCAAGAATCCCAGATAAACATTTCAGCTGGAGACCAAACTATTTTGACAGATAGTATAGAATTCACTTAAAGTAAACATTAGGTGTTGGAAAAAACTGGTTTTATACATAAAGGTAACCACGAAAGTTCTGTCGCTTTTTCACCCACCACCTTCGAACATCGATATGTCATCTAAGACAACGCTCTGGAAGGCCATTGATTCCATCGCGGTAGAATTTGATGGGCCGTTAAGCGAAGAAGGTATCAAGTGCATTTTGCATCTCTACTAGGGATTTGAACTGGCGTCCTCAAAGTGATTGTCCAAGGAATGGAATAGGTGATAATCCAGTGTGTCTACTAAACTTCCAAAATGAAATTCCGTTACTTTTTCGTGACCTTTTCTTTATCAAACCATAAAATTTCGTACCATTGAACAAGAGCGAATTTGGGTGCGAGTTAGGCCGAATTTTCATGTATGCGATAGAAGCGTGCTTTGCTTGCGATTTGGTAGCGTCGAAAGCCGACCACAGACATTTTTGGTGGTGAATTTTGACGTTATATAGAATAAAATTTTCCAGTCTCTACTTCTATTTGTACAGATAAAAAAATCGTGACCCAAAAGCTAAATTTTGTGACTTTTCTTGAATTTCAAGACCGTTTTCTGATTTCTTGACTTTTTCGGGACTTTCTTGATTGAAGACACCCTGTCATTGAAGTGCAAGTCCAGGGAGTATGACAGATGCAATAGTGTTTCCCATCCAAGACGCAGAATGGTGTTCCGGAGCATCCTAGCACATGGGGCTTAAAGTTGTCCTGTAACAGGAAGATACCTTTGCGATTAGAAGTGCTGGCTCCAGAGTTTTGAGATTTTCTTGAACACGGCTCAACTGCTGATAGTACACAGTTGGATTGATGCTATGATCAGCTGATAGCAGTTCACGATGCCGCGAGCAGTCCACCGAACACACAGCAAGACCTTCTTCTGGTGAGGTGCTGGTTTCGGCTGTTTTGGAACCGGTTCATGGGATGCTACCCAATAATGACGGTGCCGCGCCGTGGAGCTTCGTACAGAATTCACTTCTCATCACATAACATCCCGTCCAGAAATGGCTCCTTCCTCACACGGGAGGGTCCCACAAGTTGTCGCTAAAATCTGATTGCCACATAGCACATCTGATAGAGCATCATGAGAAATGAACATTAGCAAAATTTAAGGTGCTATGGACCAGAAGGATAGGAGCTAGGGGGCTTCATATCATGGAATTATGTACGTTTAAAGTACATATCTTAAAAACCGTTAAAGCAATCAAAACAAGAGTTGCACAATATAATGAGAACAAAATGCCCTACCGAAAACCATAAACAGTGTTGCCATTGGAGAAGCAGTGTTGCCAACTCAGCATAAAAATATTTTGTTTGAAATAGCACCATATACAAATGTACACAGATTTAAAATGCACTATTGTCACTAAACATAACAGTGATGTGTAGTGGTACAGTGTTGCACACTATTGGAGCTACATGTGCTGAAAATGTACAATAGAGAAGTCTGATATGTGGCAACAAAGGGTAATAAAGGAATGCACTAGAAACAAGTAAGGATTTTGCATTATACTTCGGTAGCTCCGATGAATAAGCAGACAACTCGCGATAACAAAATGATACACTCGAGGAAAGAAACACGTGTTTTCTATTTCTGTAAACTGGTTCTCGATTATTTATCAGTATTTGGAAGAGTAGTTTCTTGGTTTCTGTCTTTCGTGTTAAGTGACATATTCTTTTACTTCCTCTCCTACATACCACATGATTATGTTTGTACACTGTAATATTACCATATTCACATTGGAAATATAATTATTTTATTATTACCTCATTTCGTTTTTAGTCGGCCAGGATAGCCGCGTGGTCTAGAGGGCTAGACAACCGACATATTAGGCATCGCGGGTTCCAATCCCGCCTCGGACTTGTTTTTGTTGTACTTTTCACCTTACATTTCATTGTAATCTTTCTCTTTCATAGGGATTCGGATCCCACTTTACACTCCTATACCTAGGTATAGATTCGGAGCTGACACAGGACGTAAAAATGGCATCACTCAATTTCATTTTTCAAATGCATCAATATTTTGTGACACTGCTGACATTTTGCTATGTTATACTATCTGTGTTATGCATTTAAACTAAATTCATAGTATGATACCCAGATTCCTTTATTACCATCTGTTGCCACATGTCAAACTTCTCCATTGTACATTTTCAGCACACATAGCTCCAATGGCGTGCAACACTGTACCATTACACTTCACTGTTATGTTTAGTGATAATAGTGCATTTTAAATCGGTGTACATTTGTATATGGTGCTATTTCAAACAAAATATTTTATGCTGAGTTGGCAACATGCTGCACCTATGGCAACACTGTTTATGGTTTTCGCTAGGGCATTTTGTTCTCATTATATTGGGCAACTTTTGTTTTGATTGCTTTAACGGTTTTCAAGATATTTACTTTAAACGTACATAATTCCATGATAATTTTTTGGATATTCAAATTTTGAAGCCCCCGAGCTCCTATCCTTCTGGTCCATAGCACCTTAAATTTTGCTAATGTTCATTTCTCATGATACTCTATCAGATGCTATGTAGCAATCAGATTTCAGCGAAAACTTGTGGGACCCTCCCGTGTCAGACAAGACAGCAAAGAAACACAGGTGTCTGCTCGCGTTACCTCTGGCCCGGAGTCAAACCACATGGGACCCAACCTGTAGTGCTTCCCAAGTTGATGGAGGTGCTGCACAATGGTTTCTCCACTCACACTGAATTGTAGTCCTAGTTCCTCACATGTCAGGCCACTGTTCGCGTCAATTGCGCCTTAATATCTTCATTTTGTATATGTATTGGTCTTCCGGCACGTGGTGCGCCCTCGAGTGTTTCGTTGCCGTCCTTAAACTTGTTAAACCACCACTGCACTGTCCGCGTAGTCACGACACCCTCAAGCAAAGGCCTGGCGTATCTTCCACCCCGCTGCAGCGACGTTTGATCCCAGTTTGAACTCGTACAGCATACACGCCCTTATGACGCTCTATGGAGGTCCCATGTTCACTCTGTCCTTAACGTGAGTTCACGGTGTAACTGAACTGCCACAACTAGGTAGTATGTTGAATATACCCACACCAACAACTGACCTTCGCCTTATCTCTATTCGCATTCAACTCACAGTGTGAGGGTCTGTTAAATACAGACCTCCATAAAAAGCGACAGCACTTTCTATTACTACTTTCTTTTTTCTTAATTCACAAAGAAAGGATACACAAATCACACTGAAAACATGTGTGTGGGTAACCAAAGAAAATCTTGATGTATTAACAGGAATTATTTGCTAGTGCCTGTGAGCTAATGTATAAAAACCATGTTTGCAGTCTCACTGTGCATTCGTCCATTCACTACTCATTATTTTTGACTGAGAAATACATGATTAGCATCGAAAAATGTGAGCCGAAAAGATGTCACTTTTAGACGCGTCTGTATTACATTAATATCACATGTTTATACGATTGTAAGTTAAAAAGGTTATGATTGGTAATTATTTCAATCGTTGAATCGTTATCAAATTCACAGTAAAATATTATCGGCTCCAAATGTCCGATGGACTCAACAGTCCGATGGATTCAATGAAGATTTTCTCAGCTAAAATAATAATAATAATAATAATAATAATAATAATAATAATAATAATAATAATAATAATAATAAAGTGAGTACAAACACGCTATTCTTTTACAGGTGTAAGTTGTCAACCGAAATAACTTTCCGAACACAGTTTCTGAAGCAACCTAATGGGAATCAGACATGGTAGTTATTATAAAAAAAACTCTTTTTAATTATTTTTTTTTTTTTTTTTTTTTTTAAACAATAGGTTTGAGAAGTTAGAATACCGCTGGGAGAAGTATATTCAAGTGCAAGTTTACTATATTGAACACAAACAAAATGTCAGTCTGATATCACATTTCATTTTCTGTGACAAGGAATATCCCTACCAGAGTTTGGTACATGTTTGTAATTGTTAAACATACCTTCGCATGCAATTTTGCCAAGTCATCATCTGTGGATAACGGTCGGTTCTTCGATCTTATCCAAGCGGGTAAGCTCTGAGTTTTGAGAACTTCCTCTTTGCATATTTCTGGATCACTACTTGAGCCCAACTCGTCTATCACTGAAATCATAAATAAATTACAGCCACTTACAATAAATGCTACTACTACTACAATCTCTTGAGTTTAATCATATATTTGGTTATAATAAATACAGTATATACAGAAACAATATTGCCTCCTATATAACAGGTTACAATAGATACAAATTACATAACTAGATTTAATTTGCTAATATATATATATATATATATATATAATATTTGCTTTTATTTGCTAATAATTAAGTTCTTTGGAATGCAAATACAGAAAACATTAATAGAAAAAAACATTACATATACATAATGACTCAACTTCCCGTTTTCTGCCAAATTCATAGTTTCTTTCTCAAATACATCAGTAATTTATGGTGAATTTGCAGCAGTTTAATTTAAAAGAAAAAAAAATCAGAGACCAATACTTACGGCTGCTGGATGCACAGTGCACTGAGCTTAGTTCCGAGATATGTGAAAGTGGATTCGTCTGAAGACCAGCGCCTGGTCGTCTCACCCATGCATCACAGGATTCAAATGTAATAGGCTGACTAAAGGGTCGATGTCTTCTATCTGTGGTTCTATAAACCTACAACAAAAATTAAAATATTAAGACATTTCTTCGATTTTATTTAATTGCGTGTATGTGATATTCATTGAACTCAAAAGGTACTAAACTTTTGTTCTCCCAAATTAGTACAAATTGTCTAAAGAAATATGCTAAACGTCGAATTTTCGCTGACAGCTGTCAAGATTGTCAATATTAAGGTAACTGTTAGTATTTCTTATTTCCCTTCCAAAATAGTGTGTTTTCTTGGCCCAAAGATGGCATTGTAATGCATTTTTGTAAATAGTACCAGTTTCCAACTTTCACCCAAAAGACAACCGTTAAGAAAGGGAGAAGGGGGAAGAAGTGTCCTCGCCGAGCGAAGAGGGTTCGTCGCGAGGAACAGAAGTGAGCAGAGATGAACAGTGCGCGAGTGTTTTCGTGTGGTGCATAAAATTAACATTCAATATTCACATAAACAACATTGCAATACAACAATTGCTTATCAAGAACAATCAGCGTAAATGCTTATTTGGCACTCAAGTGCAGTAGTGCAAGACAATGTGTTTTTATCACGTCTATTTCGGGTTTCAATTATAAAACAACAATCAAGCAATCGATATAAGTGAAACAATAGATTCAAGTTATAGGACTATAGTTAGTTAACTTTATTAATCTACTACTAATATGCATATATTTCTTTAATTGACTTATATCTTTATTCAACTATTATATATGTGATAAATTAAATTGCTATTGAATGAGAATGCGATCATTATTCAACTCGCGTGTCCGTGGATGAACCTCCTATGGAAATACAGTTCTGTTATAATTTAACAGTGGTCCTCTAACTATTGCGCATCAATCACACACACCAAACACACCACAATCAGTAACAAAACGTATTTTATTTAGTAGTGCTGTTAAAAAGTCGATTAACTCAGTATTCGAATAATGGATTCTTCGAATATTCGAACAAAATTTGTTATTTGAATAATTACTCGAACAATTATTTGGATAACAAAAAATAATTCGAATAGGATAATTATTCGAACAATTACACTGGTTAACAAGGTTTTTGTCACAAGGAATCTGAATAGTGTTCTAAGCTAAGTCGAGAGTTCTAAATTCAAAAGTGAAATAAGTTTTTGTCTATCTGGCTGTTTCCTTGTGACATGCTACCCCCCCCCCCTCTTTATTGAAATTCTTGAAAATCTAAAAACGCTGCATATGGTTTATTCTGCCATAGCTGAATTTAAGTAACTTGCAGATTTATTGATTGAAATAAAGCTGAGAGAAAGTGAGATAAAATCGAGAAAAGTGCAAGGAATTCCGATGCATGCCCCTGAGGTCAAGGTACACATTCCAGGAAATGAATGACGTTTGGTACCATATTGCCGATAGGTGTAGGTAAGTATCTTTGGAGTGACTACAGTAGACAATGAAATAAAATACAACCAATGAAATACTCCGATAAAATTTGATTTGTACACAGACAACAGTATTATATGATACCCAATGCTCATAAAATTTTTACCAACTTTGCAAGCTGCTTTACAATAAAGAAAATCGCTCATTTGTTTAACTATAAAATTAGAGGTCATATCGCAAAATAATAGCCGATTCATAAATTTTGAAACAAATAAATAATTAAATTAAACGGAAGTTATTTATTATTATTATTATTATTATTATTATTATTATTATTATTATTATTATTATTATTATTATTATTATTACATATGAAAAACGAATGCAATCCTAATATACACGAATTCTCCGAGAATAACGAATCTTCTTTAAAATACATAGTACAAACAGAAAAACTTACTATCTTCTCCTGAATTGGTGCACTTGCCGATCTGGTTACAGATACAAATTCCAACCTGTCTAATGTCGGCTGATTCAGAATAAGACTGTTGTAAAACCAATGAGGAACTGTTTCCGGCATTACATGAGGATTATAACAATCTCTCACCACCTGACTAGTATATGATAACTGACCCGCTTTTGACGACAGGAACACAGCCGAATCACAACTGAAAAAGTAATAATACTAAGTAAGATAAATTCATTTCAGGGAAATATAATAACTTTAATTTAAGCGGAAAACAATTCAGTTCTACGTTATACAATCCTGATTGTAGATACCAATAAGTAATCACTAATGTAACAGCACAATGTAATTGAAGGGTAAGGGGAAAAAAGAAGGAATGTCACAAAACTGTATTTTCGAGAAAACGGCGTTTTAATATTGAAAACCGCGTAAAAAAGAATAGGGTTAGTCAAATCTTTTGCCTTTTTTTACATGAATATTTTTACATCTACGCATGCATACATATACAGTCAAATAGTGCCAACAGTCACCAACAGATAGAACAAACTACACGATAAAGCACAAACATGGACATTCCTTGTTTTTTCCCCTTACCCTTCAATTGAACTATTCACATCATAAAATAAAATTGACACAAAATCAATAGCAATCTATTTACTATTTTAATTGTATGTTTCCATTTAATGCACCTTTTCTGTATCGATGGTGTATGAGATGGGAAACGATTCCAAGATTCCCGCACCATAGGTACATAGTTATTCACTTAGCCACATGGAAGTCAATTTACTATTCTAAAAATACATCGAGACTTGTGCATCTGAAGTGTTCTGAAATTATTTTATATGCACAAAATGCAAATACATATGCAAATGCAAAATGCAAATGCAAATAGTTCAAATTTGTTAAATATCTACTTGTAAACATTGTAGATATATTTACCTTGGCAGCATCCCACCATGCTGACATGTCATAGACCGCTCTCTTTGAACACCTGCAATTGTATACAAACTACGTATTAGATTTACGGCACAGAAATTAAGATAATGACTCAATCTGAGACAAACCAATTATAGTGATGTTCCTAATATCATAGTTACTCAGTATGAACAATCTTTAACTTGTAGAAAATTGGTCATGTTATCACTTCTTAATATTCCAAAGGAACACCCTCTCTTTTCTCTTTTGTTTCACGAATTAAAGCTATCATTTTGGTTGACTTAATTCAAGTATTTGGAATACTATAATACAAACAGAATAGAATCACATTTGCGGAAAACAAACTGAAACTGAATCTTCAGTTTAAAGTCGATAAGGCTGTTTAAGATATACAAAACTACGATAAATACACAAGATGATATATGGAAAGGAACCGAAAGTGACCCCTACCACAAAAAACGCCAGGAGAGTAAGTGTTCTAACTTCCAACTGAATTATCCAAAATCCTACAGTCCAACGTGAAAAACGGGTATAACTGCCGGAGATGAGATGTAGTACTTTATTACAAAGCCTCATGATCAAACTGGACACGAGGGTAGGAATTTCTCATAATTTATTAGATGAACATTGGCCACATACAAGTTTTAAAATGTTGAAGTATTTCGTGTTACATTCAGTTCGTATTTATTTTTGGTTATAAAGGCTCGGAAGAGAAATAGCGTGAAACAAACAGAAATCTTAAGTTTAATGCCTCATATTCTTTAGACTCCATGACACCATGATAAATAACTGAGCAGCAGTTGCTGGAGTGATAAGAGAAAACCAGAATACGTGAAGGCATCTAGAAATACAGCTTTGTCACTGATCGCATTCTACGATTTAATCAATGTCACCTTGCAACAACGCACTCTTTTCCCTAAGGAAGTTGTATACATTGATTAAATACAAATTAGAAAATGCAACACGCTTTACTTCAACTTAGATCTTTTAGTCACCCCAAAATAAATAAATAAATAAATAAATAAATAAATAAATAAATAAATAAATAAATAAAATAAATAAAATAAAACAGATTGTTATCGTCTAAAAAATTATACATTTGTACAGAGATCTTGAATTATCCTATCGTACTAAACTGTACGTACGTACATTATTCTATATAGTTCTTGTATATATATATATATATATATATATATATATATATATATATATATATATATATATATATCAAACTTTCCAATGCTAATGGAATAAAATATAGGAAAGGGCGACGAAAAAATACAAGAGGTTTCGTGAAGCTGTAAAAAAGGGACGTTTCAATTATCCAATAACAGAAATAAAACAAAAATCACATGAAAATTACACCAATTGTTATATGAACATGGGTAATTATCTCGTTTCTAAATTTTATACGACTTTCTTAGTGTTTTCGTACGTAGTTCACCAGTACTAGCAATGACCATAAGGAAAGTGTACAAAGAATCTGCATCAGAAAATCAGCGTTTGTAACTATACGTCTCCAAGATCTAAATGAAATGTAAAATAAAATCTAAAATGTAAACATTCCGCAGCTGGCGCTTTCAAGGTATGATTTGACTACATGTAACATATTCTACAATTATTTGCCTACAGTTAGTGCAAAAAGTATTGATACGCCTAAATAAATTATTTGTAAATCTTTAAAATCACTACTCCATAGAATTTTTTAATCAATATGACGAAAGTAGTTTTTGTTCCATTTTGTAGGTGTATGAATACTTTTTGCGCTAACTGTATATTGTTTGGTGTAATTATTCTTAGACAAGAAGCAGGAAAGTATGAAACACAGAAGAGTCTCCATTCAACCATTCTACTGTGGAGACAAAAGGCCCTCCAACCACCCACACTTTATTTTATTTTATTTTCACAAGTGGAAGTAGCAATGCCACAAAAATAGATGAGATTTGGTTAAAATTAAGGAAATATAGGAGTTTATTGGAAGAGACGCAAATATATAGGAAAAATAGGAGCATTGGAAAGCCTGATATATATATATAAACCGATAGTCTTCCCGTTGACTTCTACAGTAGTACTGAAACAATTAATTAAAAGGTTACTATGAAATTGTAGTAGAAATATACACGAAAAAAAAATATATGAAATAGGTAAAACATATAAAACTGAACATCGAGACCTACAAACTGTGTTCAGTCTTTACATGCAAACTCGAATTGTGTTGATTGCCGGTGCAAATTCTGAAAATGATTCAATGACAGATACTCAACCTATTTATGTAATTTAGACTACCTAGTTTTAATGTAGAAAGCTGCGAAAATCTCGTTGCTTTCTTTTACCCAACATTAAAAGTAGTAAGGAAAATCATATGTAGCTCAATAGGTCGAAGCTTCAAAGGTGAGAATAGTTGTGTCGCAATCGCTATTATAATGATTACAACGATATGGTGCTATTCTACTGCTCACAAAAAATGTAGCCTTTTAAATCTCGTAAACGTAAGTGATTTTCTCACAAATACGTAAACGTAAGTGATTTTCATAATTAAAGAAATAAACTTTAGAAATTACATTATAGTAACAAGAATTAAAATTACGACTGAATAAATAAAAATCTTTCTGAGGTTAATTTCTTAATTTTACAAAAAAAAAAAAAAAAAAAAAAAAAAAAAAAAAACTACATGAAAATTAGGGTAACTCGACTTCAAACCTGTTATTAATCTCTAAAATTAACATACTATAGAAAGGAAACTAAATACAAATTCAAATAAATACTTTAAAATATATATATATATATATATATATATATATATATATATATATATATATATATATATATATATATATATATATATATATCCTTTATACCTACTGCCACCGTAATGTTTGAAGGTTTCACTATCTCATCAAATTTCCGCAAACACGAACAGACCCACGCTTAGAGTGTAGTAAAAAATCGTGACATATCAGACTATCAGATCTGCAGGAAAGCGAAGGAATATCATTTTTCCATATTCTTATAGACTTACTCTTCTCATTTGTTTTACTTTTCTCCACAAATTTCCATCTACTTTCACTCTGATAACAGAATTACATAAAACATTCCGTGACGTGACATTCCAACATGAAACGCATCTGGGCGTTTCACAGCATTTTCTATTCTTTAATTTTTATTTTCTCCCTAATCCATCCTCTCCCTACCTAATACAGTATTTCAGCAAAAGCACTTATAATATACTATTTTAGTGTCCGTGGTTATAGTTTTACTTTTGGGCAATTAACTTTTTGCTCTCGATTTGAAATTCACTTCTTTCAACCACTATATACTTCTATCTATTTATTTACTTTTTATTATTGAGAGCAATATTCGATATCCGTAACTCGAAAAGGTTTCTGTTAGGTGGCTGCGTATATGCGAAATGGGTATCATGTTGATTTTATAACAAGGGGCTAATGGAAAATTAGTTACAGAGAATGGCTCTTAATGTGTCCTTAATGTTGGCTGCCAATGGTATACATTTACTCTAAACCCCTTCTGACATACTTCAAGTCTTTCTTTGAGGATTTTCCAATCACCCACACATGAGTCCTACAAGTATTCTTTTTTCCTGTGATTAGTGAATCTCTGGAGTGTAACATTTCAGGTAACGTAGAAAAATCACTAAGGATCTTTATGGCTTTTCCACAGTTGTTAGTTAGAACCGTGAAAGATTTAAAAAGCCACGTTTATTACCTACACTGAAATTCATCCACAAAAATCTTCAATTATCCCGTGGTTTTACATACAAGTACCAGAAAAACATCAATGTGTAATTTATCTATCCGTAGTACGTATGTCGTACATTGCCAACGTAATGGAGAAAAAAACTAAGTTATATACTTCTTACACGAAATAAACATACTCAAGAACTTACAATAAGCTTTGTCATGATGAGGAATTAAACAGCACCGCCATAGCACAGCAACCACAAGAGCAATAACTAATAAAATACCCCCACATAGTGTTCCAATCAACACTGGAAGTTGCTCTTCTGTCATCTGCCAATCATTCCATTGTACGCTACCATAGTTCGTTGACGAGGTATCATTTTCCTGAAAAATAAAAACATGTTATTTCTTCACATATCTATTAAAGTGCACCGAGTCTTCAAAATCGTAATTATAAACGTAGAAGTTTTGAAATTTCTCGCTACGGTATTGTTTTAGCCTCAGTATATTTACAATCCTACTCTATTAAAATACAATATCTACTATACAATCGAATAAAGATAATGTGTGTGTTGTCACGTAGTTCTAATTTAATGACACCATAAATGGTAGCACATTCCCACCATCTACACATCTATATTGTAATTATTTCCAAGGCATTAGCAAGGTCGTTCATATTGGAGTTCCATACCCCATAGTGTTGTTCCTGTCAACTGACAGTAAACGAAAGGTTATTATCAATTTTGTAATTACTACCACTGTAACAATTAACTCGGTGAGCTGAAAAGAAAATAACTGACAACATTAAATAGAATTTTAAACACAATGAATTCACAGGTTTCCTATTATAATTAAATTAGAATTGAGTGCATATTTATATTGCGAAATGTGTAGCTTTGCATTCGTTGAAGCGCAGGATTCTTTAGAGAATTGGTAGCTACTTCAAGCCGCCTAAGGAGGGCCAGATGTTGCCACTGGTTAATGAAGATTCAGATAATGAACTACAGACTATAAAGAAACTATTGATCTTTCTGAGGATATCTTTTACTTTTTTAATGCTGTTGTTCAAAAATCGTACTACTGATGACGGAAAGCATAAAACATCCATTTTTCAGCAGTTTAATTTTGCATATTGTTGAAAGGTTGAAAAAAGTATACTGTCTCTGCTTTTTTTTTTCTATTCGAAGTTATATATTTCAGTTTTACGTCTCACGGTAATGCCGGCTAGGTTTGGAGACGGTAGTGATTAGAAATGAACGAAATGGTGGAATGAAGAGTGGGAAGAAACGAGAGAACCCGAGAAAATCCACGCACACGGTGTTTCTGGAATCGAATCGCGAGCTGGAATCGAACCAGGGACCTCAAGCACCAGAGGTGAACGCTCTACCATTGAGCCACCGCGGCCTTCTTTTTCTATTCTAATACTGATTTTTAATCGATTCAACTCTCAAAACATTTTATGCTTGAAGTAAAGTAAATATGAAATGGAAGAAAAAGTTTTATTCCATTTTGAACTGACAATATTATTTTGAACTGACAATACCTTCCATGTATTAGCACATTAGGAATAGTCTCAATACTGGAAAAAGATTCAACGAATAAATTTCAAGATGGAAAAGAGTACAAAGAAACATAAAATGAAATGATTTTTTTTTCGTTTATATTTCACAGGATTGCTCGCATGTCAATATTTTTTAATACTTATATAACGTAAACAATATTTATATGATTGTTGCAAGGTACATGCTTCAGCGCTACTCACATCTGTCCACATTCGAGCGATAAGCGTAGCTGATTGTTGGTAGACTTTCGTTTGAAATTGACTTCCACGATTCGCCATGAGTATAGATCCATAATCTGCAAAAAATATATAAATACATAAAATAGAATTGTTTATCCATATAAATTACTAATTTAAAAAGAACGAAAATTAATATCTCACAAAATTATACGGAAGAAATTTTATATTGGAAATGAAACCATATCTGATAATACGCACCAAAAAACTAACAAGGAAAAGAGAAATTTAGTAGCAGTTATTTAAAAGAGAACGACGAAAATATGGAACAAGAATAATTCATCATAATATATTGAGTATTTAGTGAACCAATTTTAGATACACGTCTTCTCCGTTGCTTTGGTTAGTGCGTTCGTTTCTAGATGTTTTCGCAGTTTAAACTCAGATAAGAATATAACGTCTCAAATAAAAACACAAGAAATTTATTGGATCCTACTTCATTATACTGCTTATTAACATCCTTGTCTTTCAAAACCTTGTTATTTCTTAAGAATGTACAAAATAATAATAATAATAATAATAATAATAATAATAATAATAATAATAATAATATAAACCAAACTAGGATTAAGTTTGTGACATCTATTTTAGAAATAACTGATTACATGGTCGAAACCAATCTCTTGAACAGTACACAACAATCTCTTGCAATGTTTGTACAATCCTGTTGCAAACGTAACTAACGTGTAAAATCAAATAGACACAAAAGACTAAGACTGGTTTCTTTGGTTCAGAAATCGTCTGTTTAGGGAGTTTGAAACCAGGGTTGGCAAAAACCTTGTTTTTTATTGAAAAAACAAAAAACCCGTTTGTTTTTTTTTGTTTACACTCGTTTTTTTTTTTTTTTTTAATAATTTGCTCTTATTATTAAACACATATGGACAGAAATATGTTTGTTCCGCCTTGGTGTTATGCAACATCCGGGTTATGCTGAAAGCGCAATCCAAACCGCTTCCCGGCTTACATCCGAGAGAAACTGTCCTCCATTTGAACCTCGAAACCGGGACTAATTGGCCACGAATGCGATACGTCTGCCGACTCACTCACGAAGGGCTTCTGATAAAAATACGTTGTACTGATCTTTACATACTTGTCAATATTATTGTCAGGGTTAGAAAAAACTCCGGGTATTTTTGAAAAAGCCCAACCCACCTCGGCCCATGTGGGTTTTTTCGGGTATTTTCGGGTTTAATTGGGTTTTTTCGAAATATTTCAATGTCTTTGGGGTAAAAGTGTTCAAATTTGATTTATATTTCAAGATTGTCATTGTCGCAACTTGGAACAATATTCTGTTCACTACTGTTTAGATAAAAATGTCCGCCATTTTGGAATTTTACCTTGAATGGCCGAGAAAATCTACACTGCAAATTTAGAAAATCTTGCTTTTATCCTCAATATTTAAACTTAAAAGTCCGAAAATTGCACCCTGTAGCGTGAATAAACTCTAGTTGAAAAATGGCCGCCATTTTTAAATTTTACGTTGGATGGCCGCCAAAAAATATATATAGCTAATTTAGTGTGTCTCGTGCTTCTACTCTGAAAATTTCTATTCAAAAGACCCAAAATTGCGTCTTGTGTGGATACCCGCTATTTTGAAAAAAAAAAAAAAATTGCCGCTATTTTGAAATTTTACGTTGGTATGCAGCCAAAATCTATACAGGAAATTTAGTGTGTCTCGTGCTTGTACCCTGAAAATTTAAGACCGAAAGTTGTACCCTGTAATGTGTGTGTGTTACAGACAAACGAACAAGTGTATAGATCAAGTCAACCCAGGAGCCTTAGTAACGCTCGCCAAATATGAATACCAAATATATTAATTTAAAACAAAGATATTCATGGCAAATATTTTACAGCGTAAAATAAATGGTTTTGTTTTTGAAGTTCACTTTCGGTACTTTGTGCGTTCAATTATGGGAATTTCACTAGCATTAGCAAGCGGTTCTTTCCTGAAAATGAATTTAAAACAATTAACAAAGAGATAATTCAAATTTTATAAAGTAGCTGTTTCAAACTGCCTTAAATGAAATTAAATATCTTTTAGCTTAAAATAAATAGTTTTATTGTTGAAGTATTTACTTCCGATGCTTTGTGCATTCAATTGCGGGAATTTCCCGAGCACTTCTTTCACGACGTGTTTTGACCGAAAATGTAGCTTTCTTTACTGTACATCGACACTTCCACTAGTACGGAAGTTTGAATTCAGCACTTGAAATAGTAGAGTTACATACAGGGTCGTATCCAGAAGTAGTAGGGCTGATTTTTTTCCGGCGCGCGCGGAGCAATGTAGGGGGGCTGTAAGGGCGGATGTTATGGAGGGGAGCCTTGGGAAGAGGTGTCGATCGGCGGCAGTCGCCTGCGTGCGTTAGTTGAGTGTGGACCACTGTGTTAGTGACCTCCTGTTGTGACGCCTCGTCGGTACTTTGTGCGTTCAATTACGGGAATTTCACTAGCATTAGCAAGCGGTTCTTTCCTGAAAATGAATTTAAAACAATTAACAAAGAGATAATTCAAATTTTATAAAGTAGCTGTTTCAAACTGCCTTAAATGAAATTAAATATCTTTCAGCTTAAAATAAATAGTTTTATTGTTGTATTCACTTCCGATGCTTTGTGCATTCAATTGCGGGAATTTCCCGAGCACTTCTTTCACGACGTGTTTTGGCCGAAAATGTAGCTTTCTTTACTGTACATCGACACTTTCACTAGTACGGAAGTTTGAATTCAGCACTTGAAATAGTAGAGTTACATACAGGGTCGTATCCAGAAGTAGTAGGGCTGATTTTTTTCCGGCGCGCGCGGAGCAATGTAGGGGGGCTGTAAGGGCGGATGTTATGGAGGGGAGCCTTGGGAACAGGTGTCGATCGGCGGCAGTCGCCTGCGTGCGTTAGTTGAGTGTGGACCACTGTGTTAGTGACCTCCTGTTGTGACGCCTCGTCGTCAGTTGCGATGGAGCGAAATTTGGAGCAGCGGTATGCCATCAAGTTTTGCGTCAAACTGGGAAAATCAGCGACCGAAACCAGGGACATGCTTATGTAGGCCTACAAGGAGGATACGAGAGCCGCACAATCACCCCGTAAAAAGAAGGCCAGAATGTGGAAATCGAAAGTGAAATCAGTGTTGATTCCATTTATTGACCGTCGTGGCATTGTCCATAAGGAGTTTGTACCTCTTGGACAGAGTGTAAATGCAAGAGTTTACGTGAAAGTGCTCACACGGCTGCGAAATCGGATCACACGCGTGCGACCAGACCTGGTGGGGAAATGGAAGCTCCACCATGACAACGGCGCGTGGATTGTGAGGGATCTCCTGACCAAATTCGGCGTTTCCACGTTGCCTCACTTCCCCTACAGCCCTGATATGGCACCGCCGGACTTATTCCTGTTCCCCCGTATCAAGAAGCAGCTCAAGGGGCATCGTTTCGACTCGGTGGAAGCGGTCCAAGCGGCGACGACGAGGGCGCTGAACGGCATCCTGGAGGAAGACTTCCAGAAGGCCTTCGCGACCTGGAAGGCTCGCTACCAGAAGTGTGTGAATACCCAAGGGACCTATTTTGAAGAGTATTAAGTCAATGTACCAAAATGTTCAATATTTAAAAATAATAATAATAATAATCAGTCCTACTACGTCTGGATACGACCCTGTAGTTTCGAGCATTAAGCTTCTACAGAATGCTTATTTGAAGAGTACCAACTAATGACGGAACTACACTACTCTTGTTGGAAAACAAAGTTTTACGTAAGAATACTTGTGTTACCATCAAATGTATGAAATAATAGAAATGTATTTACATATTTACTGCTGGTACGGGCACCTATGGCCTTAAACTCGTCAAATGTATGGGGGTAACATCCCCCGCCGTCACCGAGTCGGCGAGCACACTATTCACGGAAAGTATTTTCTAAAATATAAAATTTCATATTTCACT
The DNA here is from genome assembly GCF_964235325.1 of Thermobia domestica. Lineage (NCBI taxonomy): Eukaryota > Metazoa > Arthropoda > Insecta > Zygentoma > Lepismatidae > Thermobia > Thermobia domestica. The sequence continues at coordinate 79,338,236 of NC_137455.1, forward strand.
TCAAGTAGGCTATAAACACAATCCATACATTAATTTGTTCTATAATTATTTCAAGCTAACGTAAGCTTTTTATCCGTTCAGTGCATTCAGAACTTTATATAGGTCTAACGTTGAATGTTGTATACTTTAACAACAAAGCATCTAATTCGCCCAAGGAAAGTCCAAGATCTGATAAAAATCACTTTAAATGTGATCACCTTAGTTGTACTAATAATATACTAACAAAAAAGTCAAAAACCCACGTGGGTTTTAAAGTGGGTTTTTTCAGGTGGGTCCAGCCCGAAAAAACCCGGCGGGTTTTTTCGGGCTGGGCCCACTTGGGCAAACCCTGATTATTGTCAAGTCATTTCTGAAGGACAAAAAGATAAGCATTCACACAAGTAAAACCATTATACAGAATTACATATGGACAGTTTCAAAATACTGCAGAGTACAGAATAACTAATTTAGTCCAAGTTAAAGAAGTATAATGACTTAATTTACGTATCAGTAAGAAAAATGAATAAAAATGCGAATTATTTGAGTCCACTTTGGCTCTGAACCATTTATACATAAATAGATACAAAAGATACTTCTGATTTCAATAAATGCCTCTCGTGGAGCTTGCATGATCCCCCCCTTCCCCAAAAAAAGGTACGGCATTTCGATGTATTTTATCAATAGTAAATATTATTAAAACGAAACAATATTTAGAATTTTTCATTGATTGCAATTGCATAACAATAATAATATACTATTAAAAAATACAAAAGAAACAGTCATAAACTTATTTTTTAAAAAAAAAAAAAGTTGCTTTTGTAGTATAATCTCTTTGAGTACTGAATGGGGAATTTAGGTCTGAATATAATACGAATAATATACGGTAGTGAAACATAATAACCAACAAACGTGTGTTCATCAAGATTTTACGAACATTTTTTGCTTTTTGGTTTAAACAAAGCTTTAAATCATGGTTTAAAACACCTTGGTTCAAACCAGCCAACCCTGTTTGAAGCAAATGAAGTTTGTGTTGAAACAGATTTTAGATATGAAACAATAACAAGTAAACAAATAAATAAATAAATTATTATTATTATTATTATTATTAATACTACTACTACTAGTAATAATAATAATAATAATAATAATAATAATAATAATAATAATAATAATAATAATGAAAACGGCGGGAATGCTCTCTTTGATACGATTTTAAACAATCATAAACTCCTGGCTGGAGACCAGGGGGATTTAGGAATTAGATTTCTGGGCTTTCAGCATCTATGGCCATGTTAGCCCGTTACGTATGAAGGATGACGTCCCTTGGCGATCACACTATTCGGGGAAAGGGAAGGAAGGAAGCGGGCTAGGACCTGTATGTTAGGTAGAGTCCGCAGCAAAATGCCTGCAACATGAGCATGTAAGTTTATTGTGAAACGACGAAGTTTTTTGCTCCAAAATAACTGTGCAGGGGAGGACGCCGAGGTTTCTCCTGGCGTGATTCAGCCACTTAGACGTTACGTTGATTCACTGGGCTGTTAGGCGTAGTTTCACAACAAACTTACATGCTCATGTTGCAGGTTTTTTGCTGCGGACTGTACCACCCCGGCCCTGATGTGAATGAGGAAACTTCACTCAGAATGGCTGGCCCCAAACACCTCTTTACACTTTTTCGACCGAGTGTTCCCACTGGGAATCAAACCCGGGACCGCTAGCACCAAAGGTCAGAGCGTTAGCGATTATGCTACACGGGGCCACAGAGTCACTAGACCAATCAAAATAATCATCCTTAGGATCAGAACAATAGCACGGACTTAAAAATGAGAATTAATATTTAAATTTTATCAAAATCTTTGTTTGTTTCACACACGCGGACTTCTTACTTTTGTTTTTCACAGTATATTCGCTTAGTAAATTGTACAATCCGCGGCAAAAAACCTGCAACATGAGGTTGTAAGTTATCGTGAATCTACGCCTAACAGCACAAGGAATTAACATAACGTCTAAGTGGGACGAATCATGCCAGGATAAACCTCGGCCTCCTCCGGTGCACACTTATTTTGGAGCAAAAGACTTCGTCATTTCACAATAAACTTATATGCTCATGTTGCAGGTTTTTTGCCGCGGATTGTACAAGCAAGCCGGAAAAGAAGCGTTATGCCTATCTATGTGAATTATGTTGTTTGTCTGCATTGTAGAACTTTCATATCATGTAAAATTGTATGCAACAAATTGCAAAAAAACTGCAATAACTTCTAGTTACTTATGCTGATGAACGCATTTCTCTCAAACTGATATTTTTCTGCACATGTTAAGATTTTGGATTTGAAACATCACATGTCTAGTTCCTTTCCATGTTTCAGTACTTCTATTCCGTGATATATAAACTGAGGATTTTCTAGTTTCGTTCAATTCCATCTCTAGCATAGTTACCCGTAACTAACAGATCAACACCTTAACCTTTCAGAGAAAAACTGTCGAGTCCGCAACGTAAACTCTGAAGTCAACCTATCCTATGAGAATTAATATTCTCAATCTAGTCTCATTCATCAATATAAATGGAGACGAGCGATAACAGGGAAGCAATATACATCATCAACACTCAGGTAGTGAGACAGAAAAATGTTCCTTGCATACAAAATTCACTACACTACATTAAATATTCTCCATTCCTTAATGTTCAATCAAACTCAAATATAAAACTTACTTCTGAGTCAAGCAATTAATTTCTGCGAAAAGACTAAGATTACCAATATGAGTTTGGTAAAGTAAGTGCGTCTTTATGGCACCGAATATTGTAGAACTTAAGCTCTACTTTCATCCCTATACCAGTGCCATTAAAGCATGTCGTCATAAAGCTAGTTTAGTTTAGATTACTTTAACATTAGATCGTTGTGTCATTAAGGTATGTCGTCATAAAGTTGGTTTAGTTTAGATTACTTTAACACCAGATACTTGTTACAAGCTCAAATTTCTGTCATGGTTCGAGACTAGTTTTAAGTCCCGATTAAGTATTTAAAGTACCTAGGATTTTTTTTTAAATGTTGATTAGTAATAATTAGTGTTATAGTTAAGAATATTGTAAAACTTTATGCCATATAGGTTACAGGTAGAGCGTCCGGAATCGACCCCCACTGCCGGCTTTTATTATAAATTTCCACTATAAACAATATTTTGCCAGGTTAGTTATAAGTAGTCTCTGACCGTAAGGTCACAGACAGGATCTCTACAGAGCCCCGAAGTAGGATAAGGAGAGTGGAGTTAGGAACCCTATACCCCGTGGCAAGCAGAGGGATGGTTAAGTGGCCAACAAAGCCCCGAAGCAGGCCAAGCCAGGAGATAGGATAGGCATAGCCCCGAGGTTACTCCCAATGTTCCGTGGCAAACAGTAGGAGGGACACCAGAAAACTGGTACCAATTGCTGATGTCCAGCCAATTTATAGAGGTCCTTGGGTGACAATGGCGCTGCTGCTCAGTTGACATCGTCTGCTCCATGGGAGGTGCCAGAAGCCCGTCGTCTGCAGGTGATAGTGGATCCCTCTGGTGTGTGGAATCCTCTTGCTAAACCACGTGGTAGTGTTTGTAAACACTGGTGTGTGAAACTGTTTATACACAACATCACGTGGAACATTACACCCCTTGGCTTGTTTAAAAAATAAGCCGAATGGTTATTTTTCTTCTTGAAAGGGTTGGCAACACTGAAGGATCACACACTAAAAATCACTAAAAACACTGGAAACACTGAAAAAACACCTTTTCTGATGCACTAATAATATTGGTAACACTGATAAAACATCACTTATCAGAGCACTACTAAGGCAATGGAAGAAAGCACTGAACAGTTATTCTCTAATCACAGGCAGGATCGGTGCATTTTATGTGTCACTTCATTTCCCTCGAGGTAGGGCTGTTTTTAGTTTTTGCGTTAATATACATATATTAGTTCACTTATGGTGAGGGGTGTTGCAGTCTGTGGATTCGGTTGCTCTTTAGTTGTATGAATGGTATTAAATGTGGCCATTGGAATTGGAGGAGATATATCGAAACGAGGTCTTTTGGATGTTCTTGGTACCGAGCGAAGACGGAGATATAATTTGTATAAAATAATAAGAGTTACGAATACTAAAAAAGTTGCGATTATCACAGGGATATAAAGATAATTTATATTGGAAAGTTTGATGCGAACGGCGTGATTTCTTGGTCACCCTGTATAAGGTGTAAAGTTTCTAAAATATTTGCACTAAAGCTATATATTTCAATAAAATAATCCATTTAAATGCCAATGATGACGATAATGATGGTCCTGAATTCCTGGTCATCTTGTATTTAATGTAACAGTGATCATAATTTTTTGAACATCCTGTACAATATTTATGTTGCATGATGTAGGCCACAATATGTAGTTCACAGTTGAAAAAAAAAAATATCAAGGAAATGTAAAATTATAGGTTAGCTGTCCTTGTAAAGATTAGTTGCCTCTTAAATGCGGAAACGCAAATTCAGCATTCTTTCATTCAGTGCAGAGTAAATGAATCAGCTTTTTGTAAAACAAAGATGAAATGTTTGTATCGCAATGAAAAGTGTCTTTATCTGCCTGAATGCTTGTCTCCATGTTTCCTCTTCCTAGGTGAATACTTCTACTTTTTTTTTCATTTAAGAAGTGAGAATAATTAAAATACTTTTATGCTATACAATGTTCTTTGCCAATTGATTTAAATAATTTAGATGAGTTTATTTCGTATCTTGTTCTTTCTTTTCGTGCTGCTAATTGAAAGAAGAGAAATATGTAAAAGACGAGATATTCCAGATCTTATCGTATGTTGCGTTCTGCCGTCGCTGTTGTATACATTTTTTCTTCGCTCGTGTAGAAAAAAATAGCTATTTATCCTCTGGCTGAGTATCGTCTTTATCTTCGTAGTACGGTTTAATTCTGTCTACAGGAATATCCTGTATGGGTTGACGGCATGAATCAGGAAATCTGACCTTATAAAGGTTAAGATTGATTCCTTCGATAATTTCAACAGGTCCAATGAACTTAGACGAAAAACTTTGTGGTATTTCAATCTGACGATTGAGAAGAATATAAGTACCTTCTGTCCTCTACAAAGTTAGTCTGTTTATGTTTAAAATCATAATATTTCCTCTGTTTGTTATAACTTGCAGTTAGATTGTCCTGCACAATTCCACGTATTTTATTCAAGTGCTTTTTGTCGACGCATAACGTCGGAGTGGATGGAAGCGCAACATCCGAAATGGTCTTAGGTTCGTATCCATACATAAGGAAAAAACTTGAATACTTGGTTCCAGCCTGTACGAATGTATTAGATCACAAAAGTTATGTATGGAATTAATTTTGGTCAATGATTTTGATTTTCCTGTACAAAAAATTTAAGAGCGTTCTGTATGATTCTGTGTAATGTTTCTACTACACCTGAGTTTTATGATCATTTGATGGAAATTTAAATTCGAAGTTGTAGAACTTTTCTAGGTTCTGTAGTAGTTGTCAACGGCTCACGGGGGTCACCACCGATCCGAGCCAACAGCTCACCCAACCGAGCCGGCTCGAGCCCTCGGCTCATTTGGGCCTAATCGAGCCGAGCCGATGGCTCACCTAAACCGAACCGATGGCTCATCGCAACCTAGCCGGCTCGAGCCGATGGCTCAGCTGAACCGAGCCGAGCCGGTTGACATCACTATTCTGTAGTCTCTCAGCATTATGTACAGGGTGTCTATCTAAACACAGGTAGGAAAAACTCCGTATTTAAGAATGATTTCATATATAAGAAATTGTTCAATTTCTTCAGCTGTAATGTTGTCTACGATTTTGGTTATGCAAAACGAGTGGACATTTCAGTAGCCACTAGTGTACGTTTGAAATTTCCTTGTCCGACCAGTATTTTTCCAATTGAATCGTACTGCCACGAAGTAGCGATAGGTATAGGAGGATGATGGAGCAATTGGCCCGCCGACTTGGTTGGTAACTTCTTGAGTTTTTGGCTGATTGCATGTCCTTATTCTGTTTGCTATGTAAGTTTCATGGCAGGAAAATAATATTTTCTGAGTGCCGACTGGTACGTCTTAGTATATCCAAAATGGGGTGCCAATGGGTTGTTATGGATGACATCAAACCATTTGCTTAGCAACGATTTTGGTATACAAAGTAAATATAGCAATCCTAATTGAGGATGTTTCTGAGCTATATATAACAGTCCGTTTTTAAGAGAAAAATATTTCGCAGCACGGACTGTAGAGTGATGATGTCTGAAAATGAAGGGTTCTTCATTTGTTCATCCGCTATATTGAGTAACGTAATGGACTGGTCAATTTGAAAGGTGTGCTCCAATGAGTGAGAAACAAAGACTTTAGCGTCCTCCGTGTCCAAAAATTTATGAACTTCTTGATTTTAGTCCCGCTGTATGTCTTGCTTGTCTTCTAAGCAACTAAAAATATTTGCAGGATGCTGTTAACTTTTAATGTGGTGAATTTCAAAATTATAATCTGCTAAGATTATCTTGTAGCGAGTAAATTTCCCGACTTTGTCAAGCAGGGTGTTGAGTGAAGCCAAGCATTTAGCGTCTGTAAGTAACTTAAATTTTCTATTCAGTAAGAAATATCGAAATTTTCGAAGGACATATATCAATGTACATAATTCTTTCTATTTTGAGGCCCGTCGCTTGCTTTTGGTAAAACGACGACTACAGTAGGAAACAACATGTTCCTGATTAGTTTTAGTGTTATAACATGCCAAAATTCCACTTGCTGAGGTTGAGGATGCATCGGAATACGCTCGGATTTCCAATGATGGATCGAAATGAAACAAAGATGGGGCCTGAATAATATCCATTTTAAGTTTTTCAAATAGCTCGTCATGCTGAGTTGTCCACTTAAATTTTGAATTCTTGTCCAAAAGAATTTGAAATGGTTCCACCTTTTCCGTAAAATTTTTGGTATGCGCCCTCAAATACGAGCAGAGTCCTAGAAAACTCTTCAAGGTCCTTTTAAAGGTTGGTTTCTTAAAATTTCGTATTTTACTGGCAATTTTGGGTGAAATTTTGATTTCTTTGCCACTAACTGTAAATCCTAAGACATCCAACTCCGAGTATAATAGGTGGGTCTTATTCGGACTTGCTCTAAAATCGTGTTTTCTTATTCTTAGTCTTTTGAAGAGCAATTCCAAGTCCATAATTGCAGTTTCCAATTTTTGCTTCCCATCACGAGGTCATCTGCAAATGCTGTTATACGATGTGGTAAACCCTCTAAAAGCATGCGTAGTGCTAGTTAGCGCAGTTGCTGGGGTAGAATGACACATGAAGCAGCGTTGAAATTTATACGCCTAATACGATGAAGTGCAAGTCATGTATTTTTGACTTTTAGGATGCAATAATAGCTGAAAATAGCTAGACTTTATATCGATAGTCGAGATGCAAAATTTGTCTCTATGTGCATGTAAAAGGTCTTCTGTAGACTGGAATGGAATGCTCAAATATTTTGTAAACTTATTGCACGCCTGTAGATTCAAGAGTAAACGAAATTCTGAAGTACTTGGTTTCCGAACTGAGAAGTGGCGACGAAAAGGAACTGTCACTAGTCTCTTTAATAATATTAGCTTCTAAAAGCTGTTTAATTTGGAAATCAATTTGTGGCCTTACTGCCAAAGGAATGGGAGGTGACCTCTGATGGAAAGAAGCTCCTTTGTCTATCCTTATTTTATGTACATAACCAAGAAAATAACCAGTCTGTTGGTGTATATGAAAAGACATCCCTGTATTTAAAAAGTAGATTATGTACAGCCTTTTCTGTTCATCCGTTAAATTCGGGCTTATGTCGAATAACTTAATATCAAAAAGTGATTTGCTCCTATCCAGCCTATCCTGAATTTCATGTTCAGTTCTATAGAATGCATCTTTTTATTCGTCTGTTTGGTAATTACCCTATATATCTACTTCTTGCACGTTCTCTTCAACATATCCGATCGGTGTATTTTTTACTAGTGTTACTGACCTATTAGTTGGATTTGATAGGATCGGATAGTGTTAAATTATTCTTAGGTACTTTAGTAGGCAAAGTCTGTAGCCCGTACTTATTCAATAAATTCTCTAATGGAGAGATAATAAATACTCACTATCCATTTTCCGATTCTTGACATTAATGGGTAAAAAGAAATGTGACCTGGCTGGTATGGTAATCTTTCGAGTGGTGAATACGTCAGCCGATTTATGCTGTTTTATTGAATGAATTGCGCTTGTTGATAATTTTTCTTGAGCGTCAACTTCAATTGAATATGGCGGCAGCCGTGGCTTCTTATATACTGATAGTGTATTATTTTGCAAATCAATTTTGGCCTGTAACCGATTTAGAATGTCTTCAAATAAAGGCAAAAAGTCTCCGTGCTCTAAAATTCGAAAGTAGTGAAAGTTGTTGAGCGAATTCTAAATTTAATTAAAGGTTTATAACACAAATTTACGATGGATTTCTCAATTCCTCAGAGATTAGTGTTAAAAGGAATCAATTTTGTGTTTGGAGGAATCCAAGATTTGGGCCATAGGCTCAACAAGCTTACTTTTCTTTGTTAATTGTTATATTAATTAACAATTTATGTTCTTGATTTAAAAATTTAATGTTTTCTCTTCTCTCGGTTACTGGAGCCACAGTATAAAGTGATGTCATTAACTGTTTATTAGAGCTGGTACTTGTAACTTTTTGTTGCTCCTTTACTTTCTGACTTTCAGCCCTCAGAACATGTTCTTGAGAGGATTTGTCCTGGGACCCCTCTACGAGTTTCCCTGGTTCTTATTCTTATAACATGTGCTGAAAGAATGACCTTTTTTATAGCACGTAAAGCAAACTGACTGTCTCTGGTCTAGGATTATTTACTATTTTTTTTAGAATTGTTTTTCTCTCCATATTTATGCTGGTTTTGATTGCCATTATTTGTATTTCTTGACTTGTAATTATTACGGCCGCAGCGTCTAAATTGTGAATTCTTAATAGCATTTTGGGCTACTAGAAGAGATAGTTCGGCCATTTGATTAGCTAGTTTACTAAAGTTCAATAAATTATTGGCGCTAGAAGTACCAGATGTGCTAGGCGCAGGAGGTTCGGGAGGGGGATTTGAATTACCAACTTGGGAGGGAGGATTTGGAGGTAATTGATTTTCTGAGGTACCCTGTAACTGTGGTGCTGAAGGTACAGGAAATACTGGGGCAGGTTGTTGGTATTGATTCCAATTAGGTGTTGGATTACATAACGGATAAGTTCGTTTTAATGATGTGTGGGGAAGGAAGCGCTAGCACCTGCCGATGAATTTAAACTGCTGACTGGTGAATTTTGATCGCAAAGCGAATAAATTGCTTGTTGTAACTCTACATAATCACGTTTTTTTCATTAGGTCATGCGCCTTTTCCAGGTTGTGTGTGTCTGTAAATTTTGAACTGTTGTGAATGTTTCTAACGCGATCTTTTGTAAAAAGTTTTTTTTTTTAAATCCTAATTATAAATAAATTATTTTCTGTTCCTCGGTGGCCTAAGGCAGAACATGTCGTATACCTCTGAATTTCCTTAAGAAATATGCATCAACTGATTCATTTTCGCCCTGTTGAACCTGAAAAATTTCAAACTCAGCCAGATATGCCGGTAATTTTGGTCTACTCAAGTCAATTAATTAAGCTTTTAATTGTTCACAATTAAGTGAATCCAATTGGCTTTGAGCTTTTAACTGCAACACTAAATCTAAGGCCATATCCTGTAAATACATAGGTAATAGTTCTTTCTTTTTCTTTGCATTCCAAGAATGCAATAACGCAAGATGATCAAACAGCATAAAAAATCTATCAGGGTCCTCTGTAACGTGTCCCGAATATATAGTGAGGTATGGTATATTGAAAGAACGGCGAGAATTCTGATTCATGTTTGCACCGACTTCCGAAAAAGTGTTTTTTCCTGATCTAGTATGAGGCATGCACTAAAATAAAGTCAAGTCCGAGTCACTAATTTCACAACAAATAAGAAAATCACATACCTATGAGAAAAGAGTTCACTTCCAGTTAATAAACATACTGTCCGGTAGGGGAGTATTCAGATCGAAACAGCCATTCAAAGCCTCGACCATGTAAAACTGTGTCCCATATAGCTTAAAGGTAGAGCGTTAATAAAAAGAGCGTCCGGAATCGATTCCCACTACCGGCTTTTATTATAAATTTCCACTATAAAAAGTATTTTCACAAAATACTATACAAATAATCTCTCTAAGTATGCAACGTTAGTTATAGGCAGCCTTTGACCGTAAGGTCGCAGACAGGATCTCTACAGAGCCCCGAAGCAGGCTAAGCAGAGTGGAGTTAAGGACCCTATGCCCCGTGGCAAGCAGAGGGATAGTTGTGGCCAACAGAGCCCCTAAGCAGGCTAAGCGGCTGAGGTTAGGATTCCCAGACAGAGTCCCGAAGCAGGCCAAGCCAGGAGATAGGATAGGCGTAGTCTCGAAGCAGACTAGAGGCCCTGGGGTTAGGTTACTCCTAATGTTCCGTGGCAAACAGTAGGAGGGGCACCAGAAAACTGGTACCAATTGCTGATGTCCAGCCAATTTATAGAGATTTTTGGGTGGCGGTGCTGCTCAGTTGATATCGCCTGTTCCGTGGGAGGGGCCAGAAGCCCGTCGTCTGCAGATAGTAGATCCCTTTGGTGTGTGGAATCCTCTTGCTAAACCACGTGGTGGTGTTTGTAAACACTGGTGTGTGGAATTGTTTATAGACATCACGTGGGACATTACAATATGATACAAAAAAAAAAAAAAAAAGTTTCGGCTAAAGACATACCGAAGATATCTCGCGATCGAGGTCGAGGTTTAACTCGCGGTCGCTACCTCGATAATGGCACAAACCCATGGATCCAAATGGATAAGCGCATGCCGAAGATGTACGCTACATCGCGACCTAGAGGTCGATTGCGATGCTGAACTAGTGGTCGCGTTGAGAAACAACCGAGTGTGTTTTTACAGCCATGTTCAGCGGAAGCATCGCTCTGGCTCATGTTTTCATTGGTTCTCCCTGAAGCGCTGCACTGAATAGAATCATTTTTTCAGAATTTCGTATGCAGAGGATTGTGTGCGCCTATGCTTGAGGTTTTACTCCACTTTAAATTTGATTATGAAACATATTAGTAGAACTGATGAGGAATGTTCCAGCAATATGGGATAAGAGGCACAAACATCATAATAGGCACGTTTTAAATAGAGAATGGAAGAAAACAACAACTCAAATGGGGATGCCAAATAACTTATTCATATTTATTTGAGAATTATACTGTAGCTTATTATTATATAAGACAGTGGTGGTTACAAGCAGGGGGCTTTCGGGCTGAAGTTCCTAAATTCCGGAATTTCTAAAGAAAAAAGCCAGTGTAAATCATATCTATCCTTAAAAATGTCAACCCCCCCCCCCCCATCCGAGATTAATAAAAAAAGAATTTCTTCTAAATTCGTTACTGCTATAAAGTAAATAAATCTTGTAAAGACAACCGGGTATCGTCGAATAATGAAAATGCAATGACGAAACTTCATTTGGTGGATGTTAATAGCCCCTCCACCTCAAAACCTGAACACGTACTTTTTTTTTTTTTTTTTACTGGAAAATTTCTCGAAAAAGAGGATATTTCTTCACAAAAATTTTAAAAAAGGTACAAGTCTTTGATTTACTGATACAGGTGGACAAGAGATGAAACTCAAATATTTTTGCGAAACAAGAGACGAGACTTGGATATTTCTCTTGTCTCGTCTCGCGTCCATCCCTAATTATAAACTATTTGGTCCTTTCAATTTTAAAATGTGATTTCAGTGATTTTTAAGCACTGCCGAAATAATTTCACACTCGTCAGAGTAATGTTTCTCCTCAAACTGAAAACTTACAGCGAGGATGCGACTTCTTCGCTACGTACGCCCTTCATCCATCTAGATCTACACATGAAGGTAGCGACCACGACTTAAAACTTCGACCTCGATCGCGAGGTATCTTTCTGTATGTGACGTTTGGGCCCCGCTGTTTGGGCACTGGACGTTTGAGCGTGAAGCCATTTGGGCGCCAGACGTTTGGGCGCGAATTAAATTAAAAAGTCGTTACCGGTATATCAGGCACTGAATACTAAGTTCGAATCAAGATATCGCAAGGTGTCCACTGTAGTGGAAGTCCTTGAATTATACTGGATATTGTTTTACATACTAGAAATACTAAAATTTCAAAATTCTAAAAACTTAACAATTAAATTTTGTAAATTTAAGTTTCCACCCAAGTTAAGTGTGCTTTTTATTTGATAACTTTTCAAGCCAAAGGTAAGTACAGCAGACTAGATATGATTGACTACATTACATACATAGTACGCCTATTATATTAAAGAACTTAGAGCAGGTCTACTACGGTAGTTATGCAATCAGTGTGAATGTTAAACACATTTTTAGTGGCTAAATGATCAATATAGCCACTTAACTATTATTTTTCACTTTGAATTTTTTTTTTTCCTTTCGTCACTTTCTTTATTGCAGATTAAATGCTTACCATGAGACGAAAAAAAAAAAAGTGTGTTAAGTTTTGATTTTATATTGGAATGTTAAGACAAAAAAGTGATACCAGAAATACGGCATACTGCAGTTCCTAAACTCAATGTCTTAGACACCCTGTGTTAACATCTTTTCGTCAACTCGAGTGCGCGGAAATCTTTTATTGGTAGTTCTTTATTGGACTTAAGGAAGAGAAGAGTTTGGCAAACGTAATAGGAAAGAAAACAAATTTTAATATTCATAAGTATGTAATTATTTTTAAAAATACAAAAATTAAATCAATATGTTTTAATTAACATTAACAAAATTATTAACAGTTCGTCTGATTCCTTCATTTCCTAGCTTCCTTATATAATACAAAAATTAGATCAACATGTTGAAGTACAAGAATCGTGAGCAAGAGAAAAATCATACCATGTCGAGGTTAGGCAACAAATGCCACAAACGCATTAAGCTATTTAATTTACATGAATCAATAAGATAGAGATAGAAAATAGAAAGGTAAATGAGGCGAGATAAAGATAGAAGTGTAGGAAATGTATATATATATCTTGATTCGCGCTTAGTTTTCAGTGCCTAGCTTACTTTATATGTCGTAAATTGTGATTTTTACTATGTACCTCGCGCCCAAACGTCCTGTCTCGGGTATCTTCGGTATGTCTTTACCTTTCGAATTGTTGGTTCAATATACGTGTGATTCATAAGTGTTTTAGTTATAAAATGAGGGGGTCCCACGGCGGAATGCATGTCGAAGGAAAAGCTTCATCTTTCAGGAATACATTGATACCAAAATTACCATCCTAGTTTAACCAGGGAATTAGCTATTAAGGTTTAAAGCCGTAACAGTTGCGTCAATGGGCGTTTGAAGGTTAGTTCTAATTTGTTTTTCTGTTCTTGTCATTTGTGTATTAGATAGTTCTATTTTAATTGCTTTTTCCATCTTTTCATATATCAGCCAAAAGGATTGCTACATGTTTGGGCATCTCACGTGAAAGAGTTGGTATCATTATTCATAATGATCTAGATATGAGGTAGGTTGCAGCAAAGTGGATCCCCAAACTTATGACGAAGGAACAAAAGCAGGAAAGAGAGAGAACTTCGCGGACAGTTTTGTAACATTTTGCTTTTTTTTTTTTTTTATGAGACGTGGATCTATTGTTATGATCCCGAGACTAGAAAATAGTCTAAGGAATGGAAGCAGAGTTCTTCTAAGTGCCGTGTGCATAGGTCTCCACAGAAACTAATGGCAACAATCTTTTGGGATAAGGACGGAGTTCTGCTTGTGGACTATCATCCAGTGGGTGCAACCATTAGTGTGGTATCTTGAGGAACTTGTGCAAAAACATCAAGGACAAACGTCGTAGTAAGATCTCCAAACGTGTTCTGATTTTGCACGACAATGCCTCCTCACACATGCCATATGAAAATAGAGGACATATTGGCCACCCTAGGGTTTCGTGTTTCCTCATCCCCCTTATTCGACTGACCTAGCTCCATCCAATTATCATATGTTCCCAAATCTCAAAAAAACATCTCAAAGATCACTGTTTTTAGAGTGTTCAAGCGGCAACTGATACTACACATGAATGGTTACAGCAGCAGACAAGAGACTTCTCTATTTACAAAGAGTTAAAAAGATGCAGGACAGATTTCGCAAATGCATTGACCAACTAAGGGAATATGTGGAATAGTTGGGAGTTTCAGTTTCCTAGTTTTTTTTTTTTTTTTTTTTTTTTTTTTTTTTTTTTTTTTGTAAGGTTCAATCTTGATCAGCACCCCCTCGAATTTCTCAAGTTACAAGCTTCAAGTTCAAAGGTCCGTAAGTCTAGAACCAATTGACCGATTTTCAACCGGTTTGCAGTTTTGGATTCAGCATCACAAACTACATAAGCACATGTATTTTCATTCCATTCTGGGACAGGTGGGTCAGCCTCTGAAGTGACGTGGAATGATCCCCTAGGGACATGTATTTTATAAAAGGATTCGCTCCCAAACCCCCTCTAAAGTTTACTTTTATAATATTATAAAAGGGTGTTGTTTATAGTGCTGGTTGAAAACGAGAAGGTAAGGATTCATAGTTTTCGTTATTTCTGAATAGTCATAATTTGCAACACTTACCATTTGGAATGTTAACTAATTTTGAGCAGTAATACAATGTAGGTAAACATGCATCTAGTGCAGAGCAAAGAAAGAATGAAAATAAGAAATATTTGATATTAACATTTAATTGTGAACAATGCAAATAAAGAGTAACTCTACATGAGGTATATTAAAATAACAACAAATAAATAGTAATACAACGTTGAAAACATGTTCATGTGGGTCTAATCGAGGCCGCGCTCTGCAGATTAGCCTAAATAGATAGTGATACAATGTTAGAAGTAGATTCATGTAGGTCTAATCCGGTGCGCCATCTGCGAAAGATTAGCCGAACATAAATCAACTAAGTATAACTCTTGCAAATTTAAAACAAGTAATATGTGGCGGATTTTATTGTAATATTTTTTTAAATAAAAAATTCCATACAAAATATACGCAAAACACTGGACTCAAAGGCTAGAATGGAATGGTGCACATCTGTTCGTAACCGTCAAGTCTCTCACCAATCACCAACGAGTCCGGTAGCAGAATTCGTGGCTGAGAGGGCATGCACGAAAATGCAGAAGACAGAATGATACATGCACAATAAATGAAGCCGCCCTCTCAGCTCCACCCCGTTCCCGACGATGACAGGTCGCTACACGATGGGAAATAGGTACAACAGAATAGGATAGAGTAGGGTTAGAGGGCTAGAGTGCAGTTTATGCCGAACAAGTGATTTTGTCACTGAAAGTGGCATTGGAGGAACGGAATCACTGTTATTTGTAACAGGTATGGAGTCAGTTTTTTTGTGATTGATGCCACTGATGTTGCCTCCTGTGCTGTGGTTGGTTGGTTGTGTTAAAGTCGATGATTGGTTGTTATGTATTCGTAACTGATGTTCGAATCTACGGTTGAACGTGTGTTTCGTTGGTGAAGTGTGATGTTAAGTCAGTTTGGATTCGTTTTTGTTTCTGATATTCTGAAATGAGTTTCAGATTTTTTTTTTTTTTTTGGTTGAAATATGTTTGCGATATTCAAGTTAATTCATATCGTTTCGGAATATTGTGTGGATTGATTAACATTGAGAATTTTTATTTTTATTTATTTATTTATTTTTGTAATATTACTAATTAGGCCCATGATTCCATTATCAGCGAATGTTCTGGAATTTCCTCGAAACGTAGTAGGCACACTCTTTCGAATTGGTTGTGTTTCTCTAAAGATGTGTGTCTTGGAACAATCGTTAGAAATTCTAGTGACCTTATCGGAGGTCCTGGAATAGCAGTTGGAGTGGACGAGAGTTTGTTCGATAGACGTAAATTTAATGTGGGTCGAATGCGCCGTAGTCAGAAGTGGATAGTCTGCTACTGGTTGTTCCAGCTGCTGCTGGGTGGTTGGTGAAATGTATCTAATTTTTTTGGCATGCTGGATTGATTAATAATGAGTAGTGTGTTAATTTATTTTTTTTTACAGTAATTTTTTCCTTATTACGTTAGATTTATAGTAGTGGTTTGATTATTGTTGTTTTTGATGCTATTATAATACTTGAGCGGGAGGTTTGGAGGTTTTGAGCCCCCCATTTAGATCTCAAAATTGATAGCGTTCCACCTGCATTGATTTCTTGGAATATTTTAGCGTCAGGGAATAGTTTAGCGTTTAGCCCTTGTACGTAGTAAATTCTTGGTGAGTGTGCTAGATCATTTGGTTAGCAATCGTAATCTATTATCATTGTCATGATGTGCTGGTGTGAAGTTAGGTTACGATTACTTATTAAGTGGTCGGCAAAACTTGTCTGGAATTTACTTTTTGATTACTTCGATTCATGGGATTATTTTTGGGAACTGATCTCTGAACTGTTCCGAGGAATCGGTTCAGGTGAATCGGTTCCAATGAATGTTCGGCATAAAGTGCACTCTTACCTTGTAAAGTTCACCCTTCCAAGCAATTTTCTGCTGACAGCTCGTCAATCTGTGCGATATAATCATTATATATCTTGTAAATATGTTCGAAAATACTGTCTCGCGAAAGAAAAACAATGTGTTGAATTCTTAGTATGGTTATGTAATCTACTTCGTGAAACTGACGACCGAGTTCTACGTAGTATTGCGTATGTCCTTGAGTGAATGAAACAATGGTAACAGATTCTCTCTTCTGCGTATTACAATTGTTTTCAAATGTCTGTGTCATTTCAGTGTTTTACATATGCAACATTTTTTTCAATGCCGTATTTCTAAGAAATACACTAACAAAACCTAGTTTAAACACACACTTCTCGCGTTCTATTTCCAAGAAACCTGAGATACTTTGTCCTTTGTATTGTTTGTTTGAATATATCTTTTACAAACACCAACATGCTCTATCCAATGCTTACCTGCATCACTCATATTTAATCTCCCCCGCCTTCCAGCAATTTTTTGCGCTGACATACGACAGCACTTTATTAAAGCTCTTTACACCATTAACAATGCCTAAATCATAGATATCTAAATATGCACACTGAATCAAGAAATACCACAATAGGATGTTTTTGAAGTGTGCAAGTCAACTGACGGTATCTTTGATATTAAGATTTACACGTTTCTTCTTTATTTATACATTTTCATCAATTTACTTTATATGATTTTTTCTCTATCATCAGCATCTTATCAATAATATTTTTTCTTATATCACTATGGTCGTTACACCAAAACTAATATTTGATTAAAAGTGTCATCAGGATTCTTTGAGTGTGTGGACTACATAATCGGTATCTATGTAACAAACGCAAGTTGGTTCACCCTCCACCCACCTTCGTTTAGAGAGACCACCACTCCACTGCGATGAGTCACGCAAGGAGCCACTGACTCATGAAATAAACGATCGGGAGTAATTGGCGCCAAAATGCTTTTCTTGGTTTATTATATTTGGCTACGATCTGTCAGAAGAATTAAATGTAAAGGGAAATCATTAAGAAACACCTTACAAGTATTATTAAGAGATAGTAAATGAATACACCCGCTTCACAGTTATTTATATTAAATAAATAAATATCGGTAAAACGTACGTAAATGCAAAATACATTGACTGGCTTATCATTGTTTATTTGGTATCCCTTACAAATCGGATGCATTTTTAAGCTTTAAACTGGTAAACCGAAGCATGCGTTCACACGCGAATGGATCGAAATCGCGGCGTAGCGTTCCCTTTGTTTCGGGACAGGGGTAAAAGTAGATATGAAAAGGCGGGGACGCATGACATTACGCCGTCCCCCTTGCTAATTTTTGCCATTGTATGTAATTTATTAATTTTTTTTTGCAAATGAGAGAACAACCTGCCCCCACGTTTCCCCTCACTTTTACTCCTGTTTGGAGATTAGATTAACGAGATTCTTCACACACGAAGATTTCACCCGAAGTTTGGCGAGAGAAAGGGTAGGGTAACCTACAAAGATTTGAATTGAAAAAAATACATAGCGCGGCAATAAAGTTCCGGGATTAATTCTTTTGCTACCGAAGAAAGCAGCCCATCACAGGAACGATAACAGACCCGCGAACGCATTTGTCTATCAAGTGACTGGAGCAGTGATGCCAATTCCTTCAGAGCCGTTTTCCCTTCACAAGCTTCAGAATTTCCCTTTTCCGGACAAAATTTCCCTTCATCCAAACCGTTCAAGTACTTAGTAAACGTATTTTTAATCGTTTTCGCTTCCACCCCCTCACCCCAATCTTATAACCACATAGAAGCAGATACCTGACAACCTTCCTTTGAGCTTACGCAGAATTTGAACTTGATTTGTTGTTTAGGTATCTAAGGCGTCGCGATAGAGGAGGGGAAAGGATATGGAAAAGTTGTAGGCCAGGACCTATGTTAAAGGTGCAATCTGTGCATTTGCCTGGTGTGACTGAGGAAAAACCTTATAAATACCTCTGTCAGGACGGACAACCTAAAGAAATCATAAAAAATGTAAAATAAATATTATGTAAATTTAATTTTTATCCTAGACACCATGATAGATTTTAATATTAATGTAACCTAAGGTACAAAGAAAATATTAAGTATATATTTGGTATGTACTTACTTAAGAACAGCACTCCCATATTTACTGAAACGAATACGAACCGTTACAAAGAAAACTCTAGTTGCTACTGTCTTTGGCTGTACACGAGGAATGTTCGTAAGCACAATACAAAGTTTAGAAATGCGGAATTCTTAAGAATTAATAATTCTGTGCGCACAGTCACCAGAAAATTTGTAAAGTTACACAAACCCATATACACTAATGACCCAGTATTCGCCCATATATACATATTTACATTCACGACACACAGATTTTCTTCTCTTACATCGATTAATCCTCTTCACAATCAAATTTCTGGTTGGGAAAAACATCTTCTGATTGGGAAAACCAAACTTACAATAGTTGGAGTGATAATTTAATTGAGAAATATTTCATCTTATTGCATTGCATTTAATTCAACAATCGGAAGATTAATTTTGATAAAAGATTTTAAATAAGCATTGTTGTAATGTTTCGAATTTAACTGAATATGTTGATCGACGTGTAATGTTGATAAATATTAACGAATGCAAAGCAAGATAACTTGTGAGAATTTATGTGAAATATGTTCAACGGATTATGTTTGGAACAAATAAGATGTTGAATTTATACTTAATTTTAATGAGATTAATCAGATACGTAAATATGTTCAATCTATAAATGATTGAAGAGAGGTTCAAATTTCCCTGCAATATTGAGAGATTACAAGCAATTTCCCTTTTTCCCTTTTCTCCAAAATTTACTCAAAATTTCCCTGCGCCAAGGGAAATTTCCCTTCAACTGGCATCACTGGACTGGAGCAAATTTGATGCGACCGGCCAGCAGTCCAATTTAACAGTGCTGCATGCTGAGCAGACGGTTGTTGAAATAATCATCAGACCGATTAGCATTCTTGATCTATTATGAAACATATTTATAATTGAAGTTGAAACGTTGAAAATAAGTTTATTATTATTATTTACAATTTATTTATTTTTTTTAAATATCTAAGTTATTTCGTTCCGAGTGTTAAAAACATGGATAGAGATTGTTATACTGCTTAAAGTGATTTATTTGTGGAAAATCTAAGGAAAAACACAGTTCTGCGACCAAAATGATGCCCGGAACATTTGGTCGTTTCTTATAGTGTTTGGGGCGTTGGGTCTGAAAATAGTCAGAATTTGCCCATCACGTTTTCCTTTCTTTTCTTTCTTTTTTTTTTTAAAAAAAGCATTATTATTATCCTAGAGACGCCGGATAGGGATTTCAAAAGATTAATAGAGTTTCACATTGGCAGCCCTGGCGACGTCCCTAATTTCACGTAATATAATTTTTTCCCCACTTCAGTTTTATCCGACCCTGACCAAATTTGCAAATTATGTTACCAGTATTAAAAAGTTATTTTTGAGTATAAATTATAATTTTACTACGCAAGGTTGCTAACCCACTTTTTTTTTTTTTTTTAAGAAAAGGGCATTTTCCCAGTTTTCGGTCCATAATTTCCCAAAGGTACGTACATCTGACCAAAAACATTGGTACATTTGTTAAAGGTGTGGTCTTGGACGATTAAACCAAATAGGGGAGGGATAATACGTCCCTCAGTAAAAACTTACACAAAAACACGAAAAAAAAAATACGGATTTTAAAGGGAATTATTCATTTGACTGAAAACCTGGCGTGATGCAGGGCAATGGAGGTAATTTTCGGTTTCAGCGCGTCGAAATCAATAAGAATCAGCAAATATATGCAGGGTATCCGGAAACTCGTTTCATTTCGCAGACCTGTGAATGTTTTCATTCGCTTTTGATAGTTGTAACTACAAATTTTCCCAATTACATAATATTTAACAGTGTTTCAAACTTAACCAAAGTTTATCATTTCTCCGGAATGGTTTATGCTATCAAATTATTGTAAATGGCATTATGATCTTTACATTTATTGAAAACCATCTACGTTATTGGATGTAATTCCTATCTAAGCAGCTTTTCGAAATAAAACCTTAAAAAATATATCAGTTCCTTCTTTGTTCTTATTTATTCGAGCTCCTCGTGGCTAAGCGGTTAGCGTACACGTCTTCGTCGTGAGAAACCGGGTTTGATATCCGGCGGGAGCTCATGTGGTTTAGATTCCAGGTTAGTCAGTAAGACCATGTCTCATAAGCCTCGCTGCTGAAAGACGCAAAAAGTGAAATCAAATCAAACCGAAATCACTAGTGAATCCAGAAGGTTCGTTTGGAGGTAGGCGGATCACCAAGATAATGAACGTCAAAACGTCTGTCACGAGGTCACCATGGTGACGAAATACGAATCTGGTCCCTATATAATTTAAAGGAGCCTGTATATATTTAAAACCTATATATTATATTGGATTTGTGTTATTATGGCGCCTAGCATTGAGAACTAACGCAGAGGTCAGAAGAAAAGTTTTTTTTTTTTCGAGCACTATACCTAGATACATATTGTCAATACGCTGCTGAATGAAGAACTTGCAACTCTTTTTTTATTTTTTTCATAACCACCTATTTCGGGTGATTCTTTTCCACGTTAGCTTGCTGTGTGCCTGTGTTTCTCAGATCATTTTATAAGAAGATGTTTCCTAGTTTCGCCTTCTCTCATGATATCCAATTGAAGAACCGCTTTTCTCCATCGATCATAATTTCTTGTTGGAATATGTCCGGCCAAATGCAACCTCAATGCGTTTATTTTCATGATAATGTCCGTCACACCTATCATTTTCAGATTCATATGATTCTAATCCGGTTTTTGTGGTTGACATACATCTTTCCATTATTCGTTTGGTAATTTGCAGACGATGAATACCTAATTTTGTTACTGCCCACTCTAATCCACATTCCGAAACAAACAGCATATATTCATTGAGAATTTTACGCTTTAGATACACTGATGTTTAATTTTCAAGAGAAGCTGTTCCCCCCGAATGCCATCCAGCCTAGCCTCCACGTCGTAAACGTCGTCAACATCTAGTGGCCCACTTGCTGGTAAATGTCGATCGTCGATATAGCGACACGTCGAAGGATTATCGCTAGTGTGTAACTGGCGGCAGAGTTTCGTCGAGTCGAAACAGATATCTAGAGTCGGGCTGTTGAAGTTACCACCATTACCACCACGTGGCAGCGAGGACTTCATTTTGGTCCGCACTTCTTCGATTTGTCGCGGAGAATCGCGAAGGGACCAACAAGAACTGTCGCCAGTCATGTGCATGCTGTTATTATTATATATATTATTCTTGCCTGATGAATTTTCCTAAAGTAAGCTCCGGGGGTCAAGAATAAACCCAGTTTCTACATCATGAAGTGATCTTGAGATGAATGCGTATAATTGTATGAATTTAGAGGGCAACTGTCGTCGATCATTAGAAAGTGAATATGGGAGAACTATGAAATGAAGTAAATAGACGTGCGTGGTTTTGTTATAAAATTACATGGCGAACGCATTTTATCTGATCCCAAACGTTATCGTCGAATATACACGATTAAAGGAGCACTCTGATTGGCCAAATTAAAAGGACCTCGACGATTTATCCCTCTACAAGTGAGGTTTTCTTCATCGCCTCCGTGGCGAAGTCGGAAGAACAGGCACCTAGTAATCAGGTTGGTGGTTCGCGCCCGCCCCAGAGTACTGTTTTCTTTGTACTTTTTTTGACACCTTAATGTAAACAAATCACATTTAACATTTGGAGGCGTGATTTTGTGTTTCATTGGCCTTCCGTCACGTCTCCGCCGCTGGTGGTATAATTTTCAAAACGGAAGTGGGATAAACGTGCATCGTCGCTGCGGGGTCACCATATTATTGGCGAGATGTCGCTAGTTGCCCATCGGTGGTCTACCAACGCTTACGGCTTAGGCCCTGCTGTCAGTGGCACACTAGCGGTAATCCTTCGACGCATCGCTATATCGACGATCGATAATTACCGGCAAGTGGGCCACTAACTGTTGGTGACGTTTACAGCATGGGGTACGTCTGTTAATTTCTTCTTTACTTCTACACCACATGAACATCTTTTGTCTTTGATAGATTTAGCAGGGTGTCCCATAAGTTTTCCGCCAGACACCATATAGGAAATGAAAACGCAAATGAACAATGGAAAAGAGACTTTACTCTGCAAAATACAAACCATTATGGTCTATAGTGGATACCCATATTTCGACCAAGTTGCGAATGCCCTATGTATACCACTGCTTGGAGTTAGAGTCGAAAAACATTTGGACTCCACACAGAACATCATCCTCATTGACGAATGTTTTACCACAAAGGAAGTGCCTCATTGAACGGAACAAGTGTTAATATGAAGGTGCTAAGTAGAATAGTGTCCTTTTCTCACGAACATTGGAGAAAAGTGCAGATTTCTCACGAGAATTGGTATAATTTCGCCTTATTTCTTACGAAAATTGATACAAATTTCCCTTATTTTCACGAGAATTGAAGAAAAGTGCAAATTTCTCACGAAAACCGGTACAAATTTCATTCATTCTCACAACGATTGGTCAACAGTGCAAAATTCTCACGAAAACTGGTACAAATTTCCTTCATTCTCATAACAATTGGTCAACAGTGCAAATTTCTCACGAAAATGGATGCAAATTTCCTGTTGAATGTTTTATCATATATTTTAATACAATTTTATATTAATTTATACAATTTATGCTGATTACTTACTGTTTTTCCCCAAGCCTTTAAGAAACTTGTTTCTTCCTTGGTTATTCCTCCTTCAAATGCTGAAAATACCTAAAGGAACTTCAAAACATGCACACACAAGTCTTTTTTGTTAATCTTGAACGCAGTTGGTCTTAGTATTCAAGAAACTAATTCTAAAGAAAGAATGGTATGTCGTAAGGTGAGGTAAGCACAGGGGAAAGGGCACAGGAGGAGGGAAAATGGAGTAGGGATATGGCTGGATCTATCCAACGTGTGTGGCAATAGAACAATAGATTGCCGACAATTAGCTTTTGTAATCGTAGCAGATGCTTCTTTTGAAGTTGTCACGTATTTTCATCATTGTGTCAATTAAGGAAGTAACAAAGTGTCAATTTAATGTGACATATGGATGTTGCACAATACTTGAACCCTAGGAGGTGAGAAAGACATGTTAAATGAGTTTTAGAAAAACATGGGAAACTCTGGATAAAGCATAGCTATATGTTAGGTAAGAATGGTGTAGGAGGGAGGGAGCCCTTTGACGGAATAACGAATGTAACATAGACACCTGCTTGTATGTGTGTGTTCCAGGGTTTTTGGAGGTGGAGGGAACGAACTGTGTTCTGGACATTGCTTAATGGGAGAGTGTGACTTCTACTGCATGGAAACTGAAAAATATGTGAAAAAAAGAAAGAAATAGGAATCATTATTCTAACGACAGAGAATTTAAGAATGAGATAGGTACGTGACACTTTTTAAAAGTTAATGTATTGCTTCCCCATACGGAAAGACCACACATAAGATGGAGGGGTGAAGTGTGTTTTTTTGTTTTGTGAGCAAAGGATCACTTTAAACGGGTGTTTGACTTCTTACGCATTTTGTTAAGACCTTGCCACATACGTAGAGGGGGAAAAAAAGAGTGAGCGTTCCTACCTGAGTTGCAAAGAGGAAAAAAAGAGTGAATGAATGTGTACGCAAGACAACTTTTCCTTTTGTGCTTTTGGAAGAAGTGTTGAAGGAAGATTTCTGTAGGTATTTCCGCATAAATGATTTTATCCTTTTAAAAACTAGAGTAATGAATTAATTATTTATGAATATTAATGAAATGATAATGAATATTAATGAGATGCTAAAGAAAAGGATTACAAAGAATGGATTTTACTGTTTTTCGTATATTTAGAGGCATTTTGCGGATATATGTAATATACAGCACTGCGTATTGTACATAAATGTATGAGATAATGTGGAAGGAAATGCGCGCAACTCTAAGAAACATATTTTATGTAATGATATTGTATTTTCAGTAGCTGATATGTGATTTTAGCATAGAATATCATTTTTTTGGATACTGCATGGGTCTAATGGGGTACGAAGCTTAGACGAATGACAAATTGCATGTATATATGATTAGTTTGTAAGTGGGGGTACATGTATGTAGCTGATATGTGATTTTAGCATAGAATATCATTTTTTTGGATACTGTATTGATGTAATGGGGTACGAAGCTTAGACGAATGACAAATTGCATGTATATATGAATAGTTTGTAAGCGGGGTACATGTATGTGTAGGTGATATGGGATTTTATCATAGAATATCATCTTTTGAATACTGTAAGGGTCTAATGGAGTACGAAGCTTAGACGAATGACAAATTGCATGTATTTGTGATTAGTTTGTAAGTAGGGTACATCTATGTGTAGGGGATATGTGATTTTAGCATAGAATATTATGTTTTGGATACTGTAAGGGTCTAATGGTGTACGAAGCTTAAACAAATGACAAATTGCATGTATATATGATTAGTTTGTAAGTGGGTAGATGTATGTATGTATGTAGGTATATTGGTTTGATATCGGACAGGAATATATGTATCATATTATCTTTCGTTTGCATGTAAGTGTTTTAAGCATGTGTTGTTGGTTGCGTAGTTTTAGGGGCTATACTAGGATGGATGCAAACACCTAAAGTGTTTCTATTGTAGCCTTATTTATTGTATTGTAGAGCTGTATATGTTGTTGTGGTGATACGGTATGTGAATGCAAACACATGAACTGATTCCTTATGTATATAGATTACCTTGAATACCATGTTAGAATGTATATATTGTGATTTTTACATACGTAGATGCTTGCCAAAGATGTTCTACGAATATTTTAAACATAAAGGATATTACTGTGGTATAACCCATGTACATATAGATATATTTTCACTACAACAGTATTCTAATCCTTTACTTACTTCTAAGATGCTTGTTCATCGTATAGTAGACATTATGGCAACAATATGGTTTCGAACTTGGAATCATTTATTGTAAGAACATAAAATACGTATAAATAACCTTATATGAAGCATAGGTATTGTTCCTTTATCTTATATAGAATACAGATACTTCGTATTATATGAATATTTGTTTGGAGAAATAAAACATATTATTATAAATTGTAACGCTTTATTGTATTTATATACTCTACAATATTCTATTTTGCAATATTGGCATATTGATATACATATATAGATATATTTAAATAAGATATATTTAAATAAGATATTTACATGATATATACGTACAAGTACCAACAGATAGGAAAACTTATGGACATATTTGATGATATTATGACATTATAGTACCTTTAGACAGTCTACTATTTACATATATACAGAATACCATTCATTTTATGCACTTAATACTTTGATAACCATATGGTAATGTTCTATAGTCAGTAATACTGTTATGATTTAATCGTCGTCTTTTATTTTGAACTTTCTGATGTGTTTTAGTTTCAGACTTGGATACAATGACAAACCCAGGCTTACGAACAATTCTTCCTGGATTGTGTAACTGTTTTTTGTCAGCTTTATCTTGAACTAGTTGATAAAAATGATCAAAGTTAATTTCTTGTCGTGTACGATGATTTAAAGTAATTCCTCTAATTTTAAATACATAATCTACTTTCCCTGTTTGAACTTCTTTCATCCTATAGGCATAATTTTTTGGCCCTAAGCCTATAAAGGCATCAATTTCCCACCCATCAGGAACTTCATTAGTTAACTCACCTAAATAGGAACCCAAAGAAAGTGGAGGCTTTTCATTACGTTGCTGTACAAACATAATACTATCAGTGTCGCAGTACAATACACGCTCAGGATCTATAACTGTTAGTAACTCATAAAGTTTTAGACGTGCCCAAGAGGTGATGAAGGCTGCAAGGACAACATTGGAAAATTTCCATGGCTTGTTTTTGTTTTCAATGTTTTTATATGATACAATGAGATGCCGCTCTCCAATAGGCAATACAGTTTGTACCTCATATTGTGGTGCCCATAGATAACTTAAAAATTTTTCTGGAGTATCTACAATTACAGATTGAGATAAATCTGTTCTTTGTCCCCATTTCCCATACAAGGAATTGAGAAATATTTTGGAAATATATCTTAGACCAGGATTTGATTCAATGTTATTTTCCGTTAACTGAATGCATTCATGTTCATAATAGTCTGCAATATATTTTTCTTGATCTTGTTTAGTTTTGCACCAGCTAGGAAATCCTGAAGACTCCTGCTTCATTTTTAAGAAGGAATTGACATAATCTTTAAACAGATTATTTTCTGATCCGGATAATTTGAATTCCCAAATTTCGATAATTTGTAGAATTTTGTATCCGAGATCTAAAGCCACATGAAGTTCAGGAGTACAGTATGTACCAGTAAGGACACGCTCGGCATCATTATGGATGCAATTGTTGTCACTTTGTTCCATACACGTACGGCATAACCCAAACAAAAGGCGATCATTACATGTATATGGTAAAATTGGAAAATATAAGTCTTTGGGAGGCAAGATACTACATTTTACTAATCCATGAATACTTTGCACTTGTGGAAAGTCCGGCCCCTTGTATATTATAGGTTTTCCTATAGGCAATGGCTTACGTGCCATTACCCAGGGGTAAAGACTGGTAACATCATAATATGACACAAACTCTTCGCTGGTACATTCGTACAAGGCATTAAAACATTCTGTACGCCCACCATGAAAACTATCTTTAGGTACCAGATGATCAACAAGATCATGACACTGTGTTTGAATAAACTGTTGTAATTTCTTATCATTTTTTACCATGTGGTCCCATTCACATTCCCACATTTGAATGACATTAAGATTTAATTTTTTAAGAAATGCTATTTTTGTGGTGGTGTTTTCATACCGATCTTGTAGCGATGTACCTTGTTTAGAGGATGAATCTAGGGACACGTGTCGTAGTGTAGGATAGCAGTTTAAACACCCGTGATAGTAACATCCATGAAATTCGTAAACTGTATTTGTTTTACTTTCAAATCCATCAACCTTATACCTTCCAAATCGTTTTTCTAAACCATTTCCAGAATGAAGAATTTTATTACCAGTAGTACGTTCTAAGTATCGTAGCCAGTACATTGCCTTCAGACTTTGACGATCACGATGGTCAAACCCATAAGGTGGAATAATTGGAATAATTTCTTTGGGTAAATATAAGGTACGATATGTTAGTATTGCCAAACTAGCAATAGTTGACGCGACGATAAAACATTGAATACCATTTGTTTTGTCTTCAATTAAGTTTGAAAATTTAATGACAGCCTCTGCTAAAATTTTAACATCATTCCGACAATATTCAATCATTTCCTTTTGGAGATTATACTCCTCATTACTTGCAACACGTTCTTTGTGCCATATGATAAGTTGCTCTCGATCTTCACTGTTTCTTGAATCAGGATCAAAATATTTTAGATCAGGAATTTTGCCTATATAATTTTGGTTTTCTAATGTATTAAACAAGTACGGGAAATCTCCCTTTCGTAAATTTGCAGAAAGACCTAACGTCTTAGGTAATTTAGATAATTTAACTCCCATATACAGATATGTGTCACGGAAGTAAATCTTTTGTCCTAAACGCATTTCAATAATTTTTTGCCCTGACATTATTACTTCAGGTGTAAAATGATGGTTTATGATCAAAGTTTTAGCACAGAATTGCATATCATAATTACTGCCATTATGGGAAAGCACAATGATTTTTTTAAACATTGGTCGAGTTATTAATACATGATTAACAAATTCTTCAATGTTGTTGAAATCAAACGAACGGAACCCATTTTTATCACCGCATACAAAACATGTATCATCAAGGTTCATGTCCTTACACTTGTAACAAGCATGAATACAATTTACAAAATTTACATGATGTTCTTGTTCTCCCTGTTCATTTTTAGGAAGTAACATTGTTTCTACATCAAAGATAATGTACAAAAAGGTATCTACATGTTGCATCATAGCCGTTTGAACAAAACAAATATGGTCATCGCTTACATATGTGTAACATGTTTTACAATAACGTTCACCACATTCATGTTCAGACTTGCGTGAACGCATGTCAATTATAGTACCACAAAGGACACAAATTTTCTTTGTTTCGCATAAACTTTTTCCGCAAACATTTATCGCTTTATGATTAGCAAAACATTCTTCTGAAGAAAACAGTCTATGACAATCAAAGCATTCAACTTTAATATTATTATTATTATTAGAAACATTATGATACTTTTCGCACATTGGACATTTGAAGTTACACTTATGATTTTGTGTATGATGATAACCTTTCAAACAATACTGACAATATTTCCGTTTGTTTAATAGTGTTGTAATGTTGGTAATTAATTCGTAGTGTCCTTCACTGTACAAAATTAAAATTTTCTTTGATGCATGTATTCCAGGATAAATTACATTATAGTTTCGAGTTAATCCGTTCTTTTCGTAAACAACAATTTGATAATGAGGCGCTAGCTTATTTTGAAACTTTTTTACATCATTAATAGTACATCCATCATGGATTTCAATGTCAACTTTAGCACTGACACACAAATCCTTTGCTTGTTTCATCAATCGTTCAGAATGATTTTTCAATTCATATACGTAGTTATAACGATGATCAGCCCTACCCATTCCAAGAATAATACTCTTGGGAAGACAATACACATCCTTTTCTACAGGAATAGTACATTGTTCCAGGTGTGTTACAAGATCAACAAATTTTGATGAACCCCTTGTTCGTCCCCTACCTTTACGTGAATCAACAATATGAATTTTGAAATTTACTTTATCACCTAATAAATAATTTTCATTACTATTTAAAACATTTTCAATTTTACGAAATAGAATGTCAGAGCTTAAATCCGACTTTTGACGCCACGAAATGTATATTGGTTTATTAATGGTAGAAGCAGAACTTTCTATTGTTATACCAACATACATATCATCATCGGCATCATTTAAAACGTGATCCTTTACAAATTTAAATAACAACTGAATATATTTTTCAGGATCATCTATTCCGCTAGTTTGCATACGTTCAATTGTAACTTCCTTTCCTGTAAGTCCAAAATAACTATATTGTTTGATTCTACTATTAACAATACGAAAATATTCATTTGTTTTACCACTCCCATACATGGTAGGCTGTGATACAGTATTAGTATTAGAACTTGGAAAGTTTATAAAATTTTCCATGAAAACGCTAAAATCATTTGTAGTTAAACTATTAGCTTTTCCTTCAGACACAAGTTCCATAAACTTTTCACGTGCTAAATTCTTTATATTATCTTGACGAAAGAAGCCTACATGATATAAATCAATAATATCTTTTGCAGACTTACATTTTTTCAAAACAACATGAGGATCACAACCAAAATGCATAAACAACGCCTGCAATAACTTGGAATAAGCTTCATTGCTTACCCTTGCACCCGTAGCATGACATTGTGTTATCACTTCCCATGTAAATAAAACTTCGTTTAGATTTTCATATCCACGTGCTTGTTGTGCTGACAACATGGTACAGATGACAGACTGTCCTTCCATTGTATGATTAACACACTAAATATGTAATTGCAATTTGAATTATTTTGTCTTATACAGTAAATATTTTATACAATGATGTACACAGAACTTTGATATTTGTTTTCACAGTTTTAAATGTCAAGGTTCGTAAGTAGCCTTTTATGATATGATTTACAATATGTTGACCAAAGATACACTTTTTAAGAATTTTTACACTTACCAGTAAATATAATAATAAAACTTTCCCGAACTTGTTTCAGTTCACAACAAATTTAGTTGTAAGTTTACCGACACTACACTTGAAAGCTTGTCGGGAATTGCACTAACACTTGCCGTTAACTACAATCATAAAACTTCCCGTAACTTTTTTCAGTTTAGTATCGATGCACTACCACTTGTCACTCACTAACTATATTTTTAGTTCACCGAAGATATATTTTTAAGTTTATCGGTTAATCCTTTAGCACTTTCCGATAATTGTAATTTACAAAGCGCCGTAATAAAATTGATTTAGACTAATTACAGCACTCAAAGTACAAACAGGAAGTGTGTTTACTTTTTATTGATTGCTTATTATCAACACTAATAAATGGAAATTCCAAGAACTCCACACGAAGATTTCCGAAGATTGCCGAAGGTTCCCGAAGGTTCCCGAAGTTTTCCGAATATTGCCGAACCTAACCGAAGATGAACATAAGAGTTTATCCACAATTTCTGTACATGTTGGTTAATGTACCACACGAATAGTTCCGAAAATTGCCGAACTTAACCGAAGATGTACACGTTTAGTAAATGTAAATTGCAAAAGACTTGTAACTTTAAGATATATTTCAAAGTTTATTATTATTAGATGTAACTTTATAACAAAATTGGTATTTAAAATAAATGATTTAACAACAAAGAGTATACCAATGATTGGCTTTACTTTAACAGTAGTAATTCTATAGTGCGCGGCGCGGCTTGCTGCGCTGGATTTATACTTTCAAAATTTAATCTCGTACCCAAACGCATTTCGTTTGTAATCTCGTACCCAAAAGCATTTGGTTTGTAATCTCGTACACAGGTGCTTTAACATATTTTAAATTAGTAATACAGATATTACACAATATGATGTAATTTGTAAATGCACTATTAAAGTTTGCAACACTTGAAATAATTATAACTACTTGTTTGTATGCTTTTCCATTGTGTTATCGGTCTAAAAATTCCTTTGTTAGTAATGCTAGGAATTTCTTTTGTTTGCTTTGCTACAGGTGTTTAAACTGGTTTAAACTGGTTTAAACTAGTTTATTGTTTTTTGTTATACAATTATTGAGTTCTGCAGGAACTTTGTTGTTAATTTTTTTTATTTGTTTGCTTCATTAGAAGCTCAGAGGAATTACATTTCGAAAATATTAAAATTATCAAAACATAAACTTGAACATAAGAAAGTTATTTTTAACACATCACAAGACGATTAAACTTAAAATTTATTACATGAAACTTTTTGATTGTTAAATGGACAAGTAAAATTTAAGTCAGTGTTGCAATTGAATACACAAACTAAAAGTAAAAGAACAAGTTACCAAAAGTAAAGTGTAGAAACATAACTTAAAACACAATGTTGCAATCTAAATTGCAAAAGAAAATTGTTCTTGAAAGAAAAGAAAGAACTTGTTCTTTTACTTTTAGTTTGTGTATTCAATTGCAACACTGACTTAAATTTTACTTGTCCATTTAACAATCAAAAAGTTTCATGTAATAAATTTTAAGTTTAATCGTCTTGTGATGTGTTAAAAATAACTTTCTTATGTTCAAGTTTATGTTTTGATAATTTTAATATTTTCGAAATGTAATTCCTCTGAGCTTCTAATGAAGCAAACAAATAAAAAAAATTAACAACAAAGTTCCTGCAGAACTCAATAATTGTATAACAAAAAACAATAAACTAGTTTAAACCAGTTTAAACCAGTTTAAACACCTGTAGCAAAGCAAACAAAAGAAATTCCTAGCATTACTAACAAAGGAATTTTTAGACCGATAACACAATGGAAAAGCATACAAACAAGTAGTTATAATTATTTCAAGTGTTGCAAACTTTAATAGTGCATTTACAAATTACATCATATTGTGTAATATCTGTATTACTAATTTAAAATATGTTAAAGCACCTGTGTACGAGATTACAAACCAAATGCTTTTGGGTACGAGATTACAAACGAAATGCGTTTGGGTACGAGATTAAATTTTGAAAGTATAAATCCAGCGCAGCAAGCCGCGCCGCGCACTATAGAATTACTACTGTTAAAGTAAAGCCAATCATTGGTATACTCTTTGTTGTTAAATCATTTATTTTAAATACCAATTTTGTTATAAAGTTACATCTAATAATAATAAACTTTGAAATATATCTTAAAGTTACAAGTCTTTTGCAATTTACATTTACTAAACGTGTACATCTTCGGTTAAGTTCGGCAATTTTCGGAACTATTCGTGTGGTACATTAACCAACATGTACAGAAATTGTGGATAAACTCTTATGTTCATCTTCGGTTAGGTTCGGCAATATTCGGAAAACTTCGGGAACCTTCGGGAACCTTCGGCAATCTTCGGAAATCTTCGTGTGGAGTTCTTGGAATTTCCATTTATTAGTGTTGATAATAAGCAATCAATAAAAAGTAAACACACTTCCTGTTTGTACTTTGAGTGCTGTAATTAGTCTAAATCAATTTTATTACGGCGCTTTGTAAATTACAATTATCGGAAAGTGCTAAAGGATTAACCGATAAACTTAAAAATATATCTTCGGTGAACTAAAAATATAGTTAGTGAGTGACAAGTGGTAGTGCATCGATACTAAACTGAAAAAAGTTACGGGAAGTTTTATGATTGTAGTTAACGGCAAGTGTTAGTGCAATTCCCGACAAGCTTTCAAGTGTAGTGTCGGTAAACTTACAACTAAATTTGTTGTGAACTGAAACAAGTTCGGGAAAGTTTTATTATTATATTTACTGGTAAGTGTAAAAATTCTTAAAAAGTGTATCTTTGGTCAACATATTGTAAATCATATCATAAAAGGCTACTTACGAACCTTGACATTTAAAACTGTGAAAACAAATATCAAAGTTCTGTGTACATCATTGTATAAAATATTTACTGTATAAGACAAAATAATTCAAATTGCAATTACATATTTAGTGTGTTAATCATACAATGGAAGGACAGTCTGTCATCTGTACCATGTTGTCAGCACAACAAGCACGTGGATATGAAAATCTAAACGAAGTTTTATTTACATGGGAAGTGATAACACAATGTCATGCTACGGGTGCAAGGGTAAGCAATGAAGCTTATTCCAAGTTATTGCAGGCGTTGTTTATGCATTTTGGTTGTGATCCTCATGTTGTTTTGAAAAAATGTAAGTCTGCAAAAGATATTATTGATTTATATCATGTAGGCTTCTTTCGTCAAGATAATATAAAGAATTTAGCACGTGAAAAGTTTATGGAACTTGTGTCTGAAGGAAAAGCTAATAGTTTAACTACAAATGATTTTAGCGTTTTCATGGAAAATTTTATAAACTTTCCAAGTTCTAATACTAATACTGTATCACAGCCTACCATGTATGGGAGTGGTAAAACAAATGAATATTTTCGTATTGTTAATAGTAGAATCAAACAATATAGTTATTTTGGACTTACAGGAAAGGAAGTTACAATTGAACGTATGCAAACTAGCGGAATAGATGATCCTGAAAAATATATTCAGTTGTTATTTAAATTTGTAAAGGATCACGTTTTAAATGATGCCGATGATGATATGTATGTTGGTATAACAATAGAAAGTTCTGCTTCTACCATTAATAAACCAATATACATTTCGTGGCGTCAAAAGTCGGATTTAAGCTCTGACATTCTATTTCGTAAAATTGAAAATGTTTTAAATAGTAATGAAAATTATTTATTAGGTGATAAAGTAAATTTCAAAATTCATATTGTTGATTCACGTAAAGGTAGGGGACGAACAAGGGGTTCATCAAAATTTGTTGATCTTGTAACACACCTGGAACAATGTACTATTCCTGTAGAAAAGGATGTGTATTGTCTTCCCAAGAGTATTATTCTTGGAATGGGTAGGGCTGATCATCGTTATAACTACGTATATGAATTGAAAAATCATTCTGAACGATTGATGAAACAAGCAAAGGATTTGTGTGTCAGTGCTAAAGTTGACATTGAAATCCATGATGGATGTACTATTAATGATGTAAAAAAGTTTCAAAATAAGCTAGCGCCTCATTATCAAATTGTTGTTTACGAAAAGAACGGATTAACTCGAAACTATAATGTAATTTATCCTGGAATACATGCATCAAAGAAAATTTTAATTTTGTACAGTGAAGGACACTACGAATTAATTACCAACATTACAACACTATTAAACAAACGGAAATATTGTCAGTATTGTTTGAAAGGTTATCATCATACACAAAATCATAAGTGTAACTTCAAATGTCCAATGTGCGAAAAGTATCATAATGTTTCTAATAATAATAATAATATTAAAGTTGAATGCTTTGATTGTCATAGACTGTTTTCTTCAGAAGAATGTTTTGCTAATCATAAAGCGATAAATGTTTGCGGAAAAAGTTTATGCGAAACAAAGAAAATTTGTGTCCTTTGTGGTACTATAATTGACATGCGTTCACGCAAGTCTGAACATGAATGTGGTGAACGTTATTGTAAAACATGTTACACATATGTAAGCGATGACCATATTTGTTTTGTTCAAACGGCTATGATGCAACATGTAGATACCTTTTTGTACATTATCTTTGATGTAGAAACAATGTTACTTCCTAAAAATGAACAGGGAGAACAAGAACATCATGTAAATTTTGTAAATTGTATTCATGCTTGTTACAAGTGTAAGGACATGAACCTTGATGATACATGTTTTGTATGCGGTGATAAAAATGGGTTCCGTTCGTTTGATTTCAACAACATTGAAGAATTTGTTAATCATGTATTAATAACTCGACCAATGTTTAAAAAAATCATTGTGCTTTCCCATAATGGCAGTAATTATGATATGCAATTCTGTGCTAAAACTTTGATCATAAACCATCATTTTACACCTGAAGTAATAATGTCAGGGCAAAAAATTATTGAAATGCGTTTAGGACAAAAGATTTACTTCCGTGACACATATCTGTATATGGGAGTTAAATTATCTAAATTACCTAAGACGTTAGGTCTTTCTGCAAATTTACGAAAGGGAGATTTCCCGTACTTGTTTAATACATTAGAAAACCAAAATTATATAGGCAAAATTCCTGATCTAAAATATTTTGATCCTGATTCAAGAAACAGTGAAGATCGAGAGCAACTTATCATATGGCACAAAGAACGTGTTGCAAGTAATGAGGAGTATAATCTCCAAAAGGAAATGATTGAATATTGTCGGAATGATGTTAAAATTTTAGCAGAGGCTGTCATTAAATTTTCAAACTTAATTGAAGACAAAACAAATGGTATTCAATGTTTTATCGTCGCGTCAACTATTGCTAGTTTGGCAATACTAACATATCGTACCTTATATTTACCCAAAGAAATTATTCCAATTATTCCACCTTATGGGTTTGACCATCGTGATCGTCAAAGTCTGAAGGCAATGTACTGGCTACGATACTTAGAACGTACTACTGGTAATAAAATTCTTCATTCTGGAAATGGTTTAGAAAAACGATTTGGAAGGTATAAGGTTGATGGATTTGAAAGTAAAACAAATACAGTTTACGAATTTCATGGATGTTACTATCACGGGTGTTTAAACTGCTATCCTACACTACGACACGTGTCCCTAGATTCATCCTCTAAACAAGGTACATCGCTACAAGATCGGTATGAAAACACCACCACAAAAATAGCATTTCTTAAAAAATTAAATCTTAATGTCATTCAAATGTGGGAA
This sequence comes from Thermobia domestica, assembly GCF_964235325.1. Classification (NCBI taxonomy): domain Eukaryota; kingdom Metazoa; phylum Arthropoda; class Insecta; order Zygentoma; family Lepismatidae; genus Thermobia; species Thermobia domestica. The sequence continues at coordinate 79,374,337 of NC_137455.1, forward strand.
TGTGAATGGGACCACATGGTAAAAAATGATAAGAAATTACAACAGTTTATTCAAACACAGTGTCATGATCTTGTTGATCATCTGGTACCTAAAGATAGTTTTCATGGTGGGCGTACAGAATGTTTTAATGCCTTGTACGAATGTACCAGCGAAGAGTTTGTGTCATATTATGATGTTACCAGTCTTTACCCCTGGGTAATGGCACGTAAGCCATTGCCTATAGGAAAACCTATAATATACAAGGGGCCGGACTTTCCACAAGTGCAAAGTATTCATGGATTAGTAAAATGTAGTATCTTGCCTCCCAAAGACTTATATTTTCCAATTTTACCATATACATGTAATGATCGCCTTTTGTTTGGGTTATGCCGTACGTGTATGGAACAAAGTGACAACAATTGCATCCATAATGATGCCGAGCGTGTCCTTACTGGTACATACTGTACTCCTGAACTTCATGTGGCTTTAGATCTCGGATACAAAATTCTACAAATTATCGAAATTTGGGAATTCAAATTATCCGGATCAGAAAATAATCTGTTTAAAGATTATGTCAATTCCTTCTTAAAAATGAAGCAGGAGTCTTCAGGATTTCCTAGCTGGTGCAAAACTAAACAAGATCAAGAAAAATATATTGCAGACTATTATGAACATGAATGCATTCAGTTAACGGAAAATAACATTGAATCAAATCCTGGTCTAAGATATATTTCCAAAATATTTCTCAATTCCTTGTATGGGAAATGGGGACAAAGAACAGATTTATCTCAATCTGTAATTGTAGATACTCCAGAAAAATTTTTAAGTTATCTATGGGCACCACAATATGAGGTACAAACTGTATTGCCTATTGGAGAGCGGCATCTCATTGTATCATATAAAAACATTGAAAACAAAAACAAGCCATGGAAATTTTCCAATGTTGTCCTTGCAGCCTTCATCACCTCTTGGGCACGTCTAAAACTTTATGAGTTACTAACAGTTATAGATCCTGAGCGTGTATTGTACTGCGACACTGATAGTATTATGTTTGTACAGCAACGTAATGAAAAGCCTCCACTTTCTTTGGGTTCCTATTTAGGTGAGTTAACTAATGAAGTTCCTGATG